>NC_013488.2:18287472-18335319 GCF_000004555.2 Caenorhabditis briggsae | reverse complement strand
TTGTATTGAGAGCTCAAAATTCGGTTCAAAATGACAAAATATTTGCTACAGGGCCTTGAAATTTTAATCATGCCCGGCCCGGAATTTTACAAGTATGGCCACGTGGGAAATTTTGCTACTGCCCAACAACCGGGCGGTACCAAAATAATAGCTTCTCACATTGACAATCAACTCTATCTCATACTGGGAACCGAGCCTTTGCCGGACCTATACTTGTCCTCTTTTAAAAATTCAGAAAAAGTGCATCTTGTACCATAATCCTTCCCCCGTCTCCAAAATCAAAGTTATCTCGAAATTTATGTTCTCTCTTTCTCTCCCAATCACCAATCACCCCTGATAATTTTATTTATTGTCACTATATATGAAACTTTCGGAACCTTAAAATAATTTCCCATTTTTTTCACATTTCAAATTGGCTACCTCCTAACCTTATTTTCTTTGATTTTCCTTCTTATCCTTCCAGGTCACTTTTTAACCAATTTTGTTTTNTTTNTTCCTTNTTCAAACCCAACTTCTAGATCAGTTTTTAACGAATTCAGGTGCCAAGTATGAACATTGACGACAGCGCCGCCGATGACGTCGATTTTGAAGAGAGTATCACACTAGAAGAGGTGATTCGGAAGATGACGATGATGTGGCAAAATGAACTGTGTGCTCCGTGTCTGCTTCCAACGCACATGGGCATGGTCGACATTATTTTAGATCAATTCAAAGGGATGGCGGACAATATCGGAAGGCAGGTGTACACCCTGCCGCACGCAGTACAAAAATCGCGTTTTTCAGCAATTTTCCTTCTCATAACCTACCTTTCGGTATATCTATCTTCACGGCAGCCGCATTTCTGCTATCATCATCATCTCCAGTCATCGAAACGTCTCCGTCATCGTCGTCACGTCGTCGCTTCGCAGCGCCCTTCTTCATGTTTGATCCTCGCGACGAAATTTTGCTGGAAGCTTAATTTTTAGCCTAAATTAGCGAGAAAATAGGACGAATGAGAGAAAAAAGATCAGCACCCACCGATAACAAACATTCTAGCTGGAAAATTCAATGTTTTCAGCAAAAATCATGCAAAAAAAAGCGAAAATCATGCGAACAGGTCCGCGCGATATTCAAATGGGCCCTTGTGTGTGTTTGAACGTTTGCGCAAAGGGAGGTCAGTGAGAGAACCAGAGAAATAGTGTGAGAAACTGAGAGAGTGCGCAGAAAAAATTGGCCTAGGCGCGCCGGGGAGAACATCTGCTCGGAATGAAGGGAAAATTCGATTTTTTCAAGATGTTCTCAACATTTAGATTTTAGAAAAAGCAAAATATCATAATATCTGATCAGAAGACGTCCGAAAACCACAGAATTAGATGTAGAAATCGATAAATCGACAGAACACCCTATTTTGCATTGAAAATCATGACTAATGAAGAAAAAACTATCGGTTTCAGCGGAAAATCTCTCCAAAATCGTATTTCCTTCAAAATTCCGGCCCAAAATCATATAAACGAAGTGGAAATCGATAGAAAAAGCGGCAGAAACGGTTTGAAAAGATGATTTCGCGCCGAAAGTCGATGGAAGAGAAATTGGGAAAAACTCGGCCAGCGGGGCTTCGACCGCGGCTCTTGTCGATTTACGGGACTGTGCGATGAAAATATTTAATTGACGGAGTTGACACAGAAATTCATAGAACTTGGGGACCATTAAAATTGTTATTGTGTTCAAAATAATTTTAAAAATTGCGAAAAAAAGAGAGAGAGAGATCACACAAAAAAGTTTACAATTTACATAATGATTAGGTCAACAGTCTCTCAAAAACGAGAGCAACGCGTCGACTTTCTTGCAGAATGTGGCTCCGTAGAGTTTTCGATACGACAGCTTCTTCCACGGATGCTCCTCCGGCTTCGCAGTCTTCTCGTTCACCACAAATCGCCGCACCAGGATCTCCGGATCTCTTCCCACATGAAATTTGAACAAAATCGATCGAGTGGCCGCCTGATTGCACAGCAAAATGTTCGGCGCCGGATTGCCCTTATCATCAAGAGCGTAGACGTTCGAGTACAACGTTTGGAACGGCGTGATCCATTGATTGCGACAAACCATTGCGAACATTGACACCTGGTAGATGCACACACAGTACTGACAAGCGTACAGCACACGAGCCGAGTCTCGATCGCATTTGATGAGCATGCCGTCTTTCGTTTCGATAGTGATACCGTCACTGGAGACGCTCGCGAAGAACGTGTGATGCATTCTGTGACTGGAAAAAGAGGGCATTCTGGAAGAACATTGGATATTGGGCAATGGGCAGTAGCAAAATCTGAATTTACTACTGCTAGGCAATAGCAAAAATAAATTTTACACCTGCCTAGCAGTAGAAAAATCGTCGATGTGGCTTTTTGGTACTGCTTAGCAGTAGCAAAATGAGATGTTGAACATGGAGAGCAGTAGTAAAATTCGAATTTACTTCTGCTAAGCAGTATCAAAATCTTCCACGTGGCTCGGGCAGTAGCAAAATCCGAGTAGTACCAAAACTCACCCTGACAAATACAAATCATAATCCTTCGACACCACTTGAAACATCATTTTCGAATAGTTCCGACCACAATGCAGCCATTTATACTGAATAGTCGGATCCACAGACGATCCGCACATCAGCTCAGCGACCTCAGTCATCATATTGACCAACGCACGATGGGCGGCCATGTCGAGCATTCTGTCCAGAATGGAACGAGGTGTAACGGCACGATCGGCGATTTGTCTCGCATCGAAACCTCCACAACCTCTCAAATCTAGACTTTCCGGTAAATGAGTTATAGGCATCGAACAGAAGAACTGGGGCCGAACGAATTTGGTGCACTCAAAGCCGATGATCATTTCTCTAAGAACTCGATTCAGATAGATATCTCCCTCCTCGTGGATTTGTCCTGCTTCGAATGGGAACCATTGGAGCTCAAAGCGTAAGAGATAGTCGTCGAAAAGGCGAATTAAAAGTACATTATCACGAATGATAGAGAGCCGATTTCGCAGCTTGATAGCGTCTTTGCATAGGGTATTGAAGGTGTCTCTTAACAATAATGTGTTTTGTGCCCATTTCAACGAATCCTTCCAGTGCAACGCCTTCACCTTCTCCGCATCCACCTCCTTGTAAGAGTACGCGTAGTCGTTGCTCTTCGGATCACGGAACAAATCTCCCGATTCGATATCATCCTTGACAATTTTCACAACCAACATGCTCCTCCTAGCCAGATCTTTCGGCACGGAAACCTCGATGATCGATAGATCGGAAGTCTCGAATTTGTTTGAAAGACTTCGTCGCGAAATGTCGAAAAGGTTCGGTGTGTCGTATTTCCAGCCGAAAATGTGATAGGAGAGATCACCATAGACGTAGTCGCCGGTTTTTCGGACTCGCCAAATCTCGCGCATCTCTTTGAGCTCTCTGGAAAAAAAATTATTGGAGTGGAATCGCGTTTTCTATTATAGAAATTCTATATGAAGAACTACAATTTTGGTACTGCGTAGCTGTAGTAAAATGAAATTTTGACACTGCCAAGCAGTAGTAAATTCGATTTTGCTACTGCCAAGCAGTACCAAAATTTAACTTTACACCTGCCTAGCAGTAGCAAAATCGAAATTTACTACTGCCGAGCAGTAGCAAAATCCAGATTTACACCTGCTTAGCGATAGCAAAATCTTCCGCGTGGAATTTCCTACCCAGCAGTGTCAAAATTTAGATTTTTCACTTATTTTTTCACACCTTCCACCCACTTACTCGAAAAACTTGGTCCTCTGCAGGTGCGCAATATAATCCACCGACAATCCCAAATTCCGCAGCGCCTGTTGCCTCTGCTTCTGCGCAATATCCAGCACCTGAACGGCTTCTTGCAACGCGCGACGCTTCCATATCCACTGGGTTCCGCGCATCGTCTGAATGTGCTCTGGTGTCGGCTCGGCTATCGTAATCGGGTCCAACACGGTCAACGCCTTCATGTAATCGGTATTTTTCATTACGGATAGGTCATCGAGAAGAACGTTTAGCTGGCTTAGCGATTCGCTGGAAAGAAAAAAGAACATCGATATTATTAAACGAGAATCTGAATTTTTACTGTAAATATTTCGCCACTGAACTCCATGGTCCGGCTTCTGGAGTCACTAATTCCACGTTGGTTCCTCCTTTCTCCCCTTTTCTACTCGGCACGCCTTCATCGTCCAGCTCTTCTGTCTGATCAATCTTCGCATTCTCATACGGAGTACTCGATCCAACCAATTTCATCCATTCAACTCTTCTAGCCAATTTTCCGACTTGGTCTGTGAACGTCTCGGGTTTCAGATACTTTTCGACGCCGTCGAATCCGATTTCTTGGATTTTCCAGTCATCGTTGGCTTCTAGAACGAGATCTACGCCCTTCCGAGGCGCTAGTATGCTCGGTGGCTTTTCAGGTCCCTCATCTATGACTATAGGTTCTGGAGACGATGGACTAGCGCTACCCGATTCCATTTCTGGAAAGCGTAGGCTTCTATTGAAACTTGTGACCGATGTTAGAACTAGATAACTAAAGGATATAGACCCTAACCTAGAAAAAAAATAATCCGAGTTAAAAGTAGAGACTTTATAAGGGTTCACGAAGAAGGAAAGAGAAAAATGATGCACGGAACCGAGCTGAGTGCGCGCGCAATGATGAAGCGAGTGGCGACAACAACCCGCATCAAGGTATGTACAATGGAAAAATGAGACAACTGGGGTGGGAGACAATCAATGGGAAGAGGTAAAGAGCAACAGGGAGAAAAAGGAGGGGGATTCTAAACTGAGTATCTGTGAAAAAACAAAGTGGACATTAACGGGGACGGGGGCAACAGATCAACAAAGTATAAAAGTTTAGCAAGAAAAGAGAACAGAATTTAGTGCATGCTGTAGGTGTTGTCCTCCTCGAGCTCGCATACTTCTCCTTTGAAATCGAACTTGATGTTGATGTCAAGGTCGCGGTTGTTCTTCTGGTTTGGTGCCATTGAGAAGTTGCCGTTGATGATTTCTCCGGTTCTCACGGTAAGGGCATCCTAGAAAAGATTTGAATATTAAACAGTTTCACTTTATCTCGAGTTAGTTACCTTCAAATAGAAGACGGTTTGCTTCCAGTGGGTGTATTGCACATCTGGTCCAGTCGAGAATCCTGTTCTCTTGTGGCACTTGGAGAACTCCACAGTGAAGAAGGTGACGAACGCCTGAACGTAGTCGTTGCGCTTGGTTTTCAGCTGGAATGGAGAGCTGAACGAGAGATCATCGACAGTGACGGTGTAGAGATCGATCTCCTTGATGCAGGTGTTGTTGGTGGTGACCTGTCCGGCGTCAACAACATCGACAAGTGGCTCCTTGACGGCGACGTTCTTGATAGCAGTCATGTTGAATCCGTAGACTGAATCCCACCAGTGGATCTTGTCCTCCTTGTATTGACGGTCCTCGATGGCGCAGATGTAGAGCTTAGCCTTGTCTGGGAACAAGCTTCCTCCTGGTGCAAGCCACTTATCACGAGCGTGGAGGACAGTGTTGAGCATGGACTCGTAGAACAAGCAGTATCCCATCCACTCGGAGATAATAATGTCGACCTTCTCATATCCTCCTGGAAGCTCTTTGACGTCTTCAACCTTAGCTTGAATGACCTCAACAATATGATCGAGGTTGTTGTCCTTGATGATTTGCCGGGAAGTCAGAGCCATGTTGGAGAATTCCATCTGCAAATTTTGAATGAAATTCAAAGAGAAAAGAATTTAAAAAAATAAAAACTTACAGCAAAAACTTTCTTGGCTCCAGCCTTTGCAGCGAACATCGAGAGGATTCCGGTTCCGGATCCGACGTCCATCACAACCTTGTCCTTGAACAAGTGCTGGTTGTGGTAGATCGAGTTGCGGTATGTGGTCGTGCGGACCTCGTCCTTCAGCATCTCCTCGTGGATTCCGAAGTGAGCGTACGAGTCGAAGTAGTAGTCTTTGCTGGTGAGCTCATCCTTTGGAGAGGAAGCTGGGGCGGCGGAACCGTTAGTCTCGGTCATGGTTCTTACTGAAATTTTATATATGAAAAATTATTTATAGAGATGGAGTTGTTGATTAGAGGCGAGATACAACGATAGGAAAAAAACGATGGGAAAATAAAAAAGATGTCGTATTTTCAAGAGCCAGAATCGAAAACTTTTTTCTCTTTTTCTCAGGCCCAATTTAGCCAATTTTTTTAAGTTTTCATCGTCGAAATTACAAATTCAAGTTAAATTTTTTGAAAATTTAGCAAAAATTTCCGAAAATTTGGGAAAATTTCACCCAAAAATGGCAAAAAGTGCATGGGAAAAGTTGAAATCGGATTTCAAATCGACACCTCAAAAGTATTTCGTTGCGAGACCCAAGCGCGATAAATGCATGCTCCTTTAAACTTGTGTGGATTTACGGCGGCGGCTACGTGTAGCCAGAAGCTGTTTTGGAAGATTCTTGGCTGAAATTTCAGGATTTTTCGCTGAAATTTTTAAAGATGAAAATTTGAATTATTTATTTTTCAGTTAAAAAAGATGAGCGACGACTTGCCAATTGATATTCACAGCAGCAAATTGCTAGGTAAGAAATTATTTTTTCAAAATTTAAAAAACAACTTTCGATTTTCAGACTGGCTGGTTTCCAGACGCCACTGTAACAAGGACTGGCAGAAGAGTGTGCTGGCGATTCGCGAAAAAATCAAGCACGCCATTCTAGACATGCCAGAATCGCAGAAAATCGTTGAACTTCTTCAAGGCGCTTGTAAGAAATTAAAAATGGCTGAAATTGCAAAAATAACTGCGGTAATTTCAGATATAAACTATTTTCATTGCTGTCAAATCATCGAAGTTCTGAGGGACACTGAAAAAGACACCAAAAACTTCTTGGGATTCTATTCGTCGCAACGAATGAAAGATTGGCAGGAAATCGAGGGAATGTACAAAAAAGATAATGTATATCTGGCAGAAGCGGCTCAAACTCTTCAGAGACTCGCTCAATACGAAATTCCGGGTCTTAAAAAGCAAATCACCAAAAATGATCAAGTAGTCTCAGATGCTATTAAGAAATTCGCAGATTATGGGAAACAATCGGAGGATGCAAAGAAACAATTCGAGAAAAACGTTCAAAAAATGGGCTTAAAAGGAGTCAGCTTGAGAGCGGAACTCCTGGCACTAGCTGCAGATCTTCCAGCGTTTTTTGAACAAACTTCCAAGGATATTCAGCAATTATCACCAGCTAGAGACTATTTCAAAGCCTTCCGAAGTTATATGCACCAAAATTCTGCTCCTGAGTCCTCCATTCTTCCTCTTTTAGCTCTAATCTGTGATCGTGGTGTAGATGTGACCACCTATGAATGGAAGTATCATCAGAAGCCAGATAGAATTGAACAACCAAATTTCGAGCTACTTCTAAAAGACGATAAGAAAGGTTCAGATGAAATCGATTTTGGAGATGATATTGATTTTGGTGACGACGATGGTGGCATTGATTTTGGTGCGGATTCTGTAGAGATTGACATCGTCGCCGATGACTCTGGTGCTGTTGGAGAGAAGGTTGCAAGTGGACAAGACGCATTAAGTCTTCTAGAGAACTCGGAAGCTCAAAAAGCTTTGAAACTAGAGCTCAACGAGCTTCTAGCCTTCCTTAGTATGCGTTTGGACGATGAGACACGGGAAACTGGAGCGGATATCTTGATTCGAGGAGCTGAAAAACGACCAGACGACGTTGCCAAAGTGACAGATAAAGATTTGAAGGCCTGGATTGCAGAAATCGAAAGGGTGTTGAAGGAGTTTGAGAATCCACAGAAGATCCATTTGTTCAAGATTCGGGGGTGTCCACAGTGAGTCAATTTTTCTTGCTACAAATTTCAGTTCAAATTGAAGCCTTGATTTTCAGCTTTTATTTAAAGCAAGAATTAATTTTCTAACATGATTTTGGGCATAGTTAAAGACATCTAAAATTGACCATAGTTCATTTTTGCTACTGCTTGGTAGTACCAAAATCGAATTTACTACTGCTTCGCAGTGTCAAAATTGCATTTTGCTACTGCTAGGCAGTAGCAAAAAGCCACGTGGAATATTTCACTACTGCTAAGCAGGTGCAAAATTAGATTTTGCTCCTGCTAAACAGGTGTAAACGGAGATTTTGCTACTGCATCCACGTGGATGATTTTACTACTGGCAGGCAGGTGTAAAAGTGGATTTTGCAACTGCTTAGCAGTGCCAAAAACGCCACGTGGAAAATTTAGCTGTACCAAAACCCAATTTTCATTATTCCAGATACGTCGAACAAGTCGTAGAGCAGCTGGAAAAGAAACGCGACATGGAACAACGCTACAAACGTCTCCAATCCTTGATGACTGATAATCAGGAGGCCGCCCGTGTCGCCGTCTCAAAAGCCAACGCTGAGCTGAAGACGATTGTGGAGAGCACGAGATTGCTCCAGAAGCAAGTGGAAGCGGAGATTTCGAAGAAGTACAATGGTCGAAGAGTCAACTTGATGGGTGGCATTAATCAAGCACTTGGAGGAGTCTAAATTCCTTTTTTTAAATTTAATTCTGTTTTTTTTGTATTTTTATTGCACCCCTCCTCCATGCCAATGTGATTATCCTGTCGTTTTCTAAGTCAAATTAATTTATTTAAAAACTCCATGATATTTTCTATATTTACACAAGTTCTCGCACAATTTTGCGCATGTAGACATCCCCCCCCCCCCCCCCCTTCATATTATTTGTCTTTTTACTTGATAATTGGGGTTGAGTTGGGGGATAAGAAGAGCAAACAAAATTTGACATTGAGAGTTGGGGAGAAGAACAAGTGCTCCATTTTTTCTAGCTGATAGCAAAAAAAACTTGTCATCGGGCATTTTAATGTCTAGGAGAAAAAAGAATGTCTAGAGAAATATTTAGTTTGATGGTTTTGGAAAAATTTTGGCAATCTTTGCTCTTGTGAAGGTTTCCGTGGGTGTTAAGTAGGACTCCTACTGTATAGGAGACAGGAGTTTAAATAGTTATTTTTCGGAAAGGAGAAAATAGAGAAAAAGAGGAAAAAAGTCAAAAATTTAAAAATTATCGACAAAAAACCTCGAAAATTCAAATTTCTACGAAAATTAAGATTTTGGAATTTTTATATAATAATTGGAGGGTTTTCAAATTTTTAGAGGAGTTAAAAGAACTACTAAAATCGGGTTCATTAGCAGTAGTAAAATTTGCCACGTGGCGATTTTGGTACTGCTTCGCAGTAGCAAAAGTTAACCAAGCTCAATTTCAAACGCCAATAACTATGCTCAAGCTTAAGTTAGAAACTTGGTTCTTGTTTTAAATGAAAGCTGAAAATCAGGGCTTCAATTTGATATAAGATTTGAAGAGTAGAAAAACAAAATTGACTGCCGAAAAGTGGCTTGAATTGAGCGTGCTTTTTTTGTGGTACTAAATTTTTAGCTTTTCATAACTTTGCGCAAAAACAAGATAGAACGCTGATTTCGATACCAATTGGGAGCTAAGATTCAGAGTTTCAGGGTACAGTAACATTTCTTTTTTGCGACCTGGCGATTTTGGTACTGCTTAGCAGTAGCAAAATTGAACTACGCTCACTTTTAGACGCCTATAACTTTGCTCAAAATCAAGTTAGAAAGTTGATTCATGTTTTAAATGAAAGCTGAAAATCCGGGCTCCCATTCGAACTAAAGGTTGTGAAATACAAAGAATGAAAAATTGATTGCCGAAACAGTGGATTGAACGGAGCTTATCTTTTTTCATGATACTAATACTTCGAATTTGTATAACTTTGCACAAAAACAAGGCAGAATGCTCATTTTTATATCAAAGGAAAGTTAAAAATTAGGGCTTCAACATGAACTCGCAAATGTATACCTTTACACTAAATCAACCTAAAAAAACGAAACTTTAGCCAATTTTCGGAACACTGGTTAATCTCCCTTCAATTCCAAAATAAACCCCTTTGGTTTATTCTCCCATTTACTTTTTGTGTCTATTTGGTTTTGATTTTGACTGATAGAGCCGTTGCCAACTCTCTACCTTCACCAAATTCTTCTAGGGGCGGCGTAAGTGGAGGGATTTTTGAGAGAAAACGAGGTAAACAGTAATTTTGCTCTCTTCTGAGAAGTTAGGGGCGTGGTCTGTTTGTTTGTACTGTAAGAGACGAATGGCAGGTATTTAATCAACGGCGCGGCAGAAGGTCTTGTTGCACTGCTCACAACTTTTCAGTTTTTTTATTTATTTCTGCTTTTTTTTTACACATTTTTCAAGTTTTAGCCCAATTATGCAATCCTTCATCGTTGCCTCCCTTCTTGTCGCCTGTGTCCTCGCTCAGTACCAACAACAACAGTACCAGCAGCAGCCAAACAACCAGCAGTATTATAAGTGAGTTTGGGGGATTCTGAAAAAGCTGAAATTTTGAAGATTTTTTGAAAATTAAGTCTTTAATTCCAGACTAAACAACTTTTTGTTTCCTATGATCAAATGTTTTTGCGATTTGGTCAAAACCTAGAAATCCTGAAATAGTTTTTAATTAAATTCTTGCGCCATATTCAATTCTAAACTTTAACTTAGCATTGAATCTCTCTTTCTGGATTTCGCGTCTGATTTTGTGTGGTTTTCTTGAAAACTAAAAGCCCTTGAAAGCAATTGATTAGATTTTCGGATTCAGTGAATGGAGACCTTTCCAACGATACTACTTTCAGTTCTCAACTCCAACTTTAGGGTTGTTAAATTTCCGATCAAAAATGGCAACCCAATTATCACTACTGCCAAAAAGTATAGACTCTATTAAAATCACTTTGTCAACAACCAGCTTACTTTACAAATTTTAGCTCAAATGTAAGCCCTGATTTTCAGCTTTCATTTGAAATAAATATCAACGTTCTATCTTAATTCTGAGCAAAGTTATATCCATCTAAAATTGAGCATAGTTCAACAAGGTTTTACTACTGCCCCGCAGTAGCAATGCCAATTTCTAATTTTGCACCTGCTAAGCAGTACCAAAATTCAACTAAGCTCAATTTCATACGCCTATAACTATGCTCAAACTTAAGTCAGAAAATTGATTCTTGTTTTAAGTGAAAGCTGAGAAGCAGCTTTTTAATTTGAACCAAAATTTCTGTAATGGAAGCAAAAATTGACCGCTGTAAAAAAGGTTTCAATACAGCTTACCTTTTTTCATGGAACTAAAACTTTGAATTTGTATAACTTCGAGCAAAAACAAAATCAAAAACAAGATAAAAATGGATCTTAATACCAACTGAAAGCTAAGGTTCAGGGCTTCAATATCAAACTTTCCAGCAATCAATACCAAACCACCACACGAGGCTACAACCAGAACCAATTCGGCCAAACCCAAAACCAATTCGGACAAACGCAATTCGGACAGACCACCACACCACGCTACACCAGCCAAGCCATGTACGGAACGACCCAGTCTGGCAGACAATTCGATCAACAAGGAAACCAAGTGTTCTTCAATTCCGTTGGAAAATCCACCGCCGTTTTGTCGTTGGTCGGAGCCGCCGCCTACGCTCTTCTCTAAGCATTTAGATCCCGAAAAATCCTTAAATTTTTTCTAAAATTTCCCCAACCTTGTATTTTCCCCCTTCCCCCAAACTTGGTGTCAAATCTCAAATTGTAATAATTTTTTCAGTTGCCATTGTACAAAGACAATGCCAACTCAAAAATTCGCCAGTGACTCAAGTCCCCTATGGGTAAATTGTTCATATCTCCGAAAAGAAAAAAAAAGAGAGAAAATAAAAAATTACATCAAATGTTTACCTACTTCTTTGCCTTCTGTATACAGTTTTACGCACAGAAGAGTTTACTCAAAAGTCACATAGTTTTCAAAATAAATAGAGAAAAAAAAAGAAAAAAGAAGAAGGGGACACACCTGACTCATTTGTGATCGGGAGAGTTTTGTTTAGGTGATCGGAGAAAAAAAATTAAAAGCAAATATTTTTTTTTGGATGTGCTCAGGATCATAAAATGACGGAATTTTTTTTGGAATCTGAAAAAATCTATTTTTCAGGATTTCGATGTTTCGAAAAATCTGGAATTTCAGCATTTTTGAGGCTTTGAAAATTTTAGATTTTAAAAAACATTTTAAGGATTTTGATTTTCAGGTTTTTTTTTGGAGTTTGAGGATTTTGATTTTCAGCCATTTTGGGTTTTTTTGGTTTTTATGGATTTTTAGAATTTCTAGGACTTTCAGAATTTTTAGATTCCGAATTTTCACGAATTCTAGAATTTTCAGGTTTTCAAGATTTCTAGGGTTTTCAGGATTTTAAGATTCAGGATTTTTAGGATTTCCAAGATTTTTAAGATTTTCAGGCTTTTTAGATTCAGGATTTTTGAGATTTCAAGGAATTCTAGGATTTTTAGGATTTTCAGGATTTTTAAGAATTTTATGATTTTTATGATTTTTAGGATTTTTTTTGGATTTCAGGATTTGAATTCTTGACTTTCAAAAATAAAACAATTTGAAATTCCGGGATTTCTGCAACCCAAAATTCCAAAAATTCCAAATTCCAAGGTCCTCAAAACCAATAATGTTCAGCTTTTGCTTCCAGAAGCTTCTGAATTTCTGAAAACCTTTTTTCTTTATTTTTCTAGGTCAGGTTCGGAAAACTCGAGAAAACCTTGTTAGTTGTGCAAATATTGTATGTTACTGTCTCAAAAAAAATTAGCTGAGCACAAAAAAATGACGTAGCCATGTTTTTTTTCTAGGTGGACCCGATCATTGAGCTCCAAAAAATTTCTCAACTTTCTCGAATTTTTTAATGAGAGAAAAATTAAAAAATTTGAATCTCAGACAACTTTATTCACAAATAGAAACAAAAAAAAATACACAAAAACTTCAAAAAGGTAGTTAAAACCCTCCACGAAGTGCGAGAACCAAATGAAGGACAGATCCTCCTTTGACTTTGTAGTCTTCACAAGTTTTATCGTCATTCATCTGTTTTCCGGCAAAAATTAGACGTTGTTGTGGTGGTGGGATGCCTTCGTTTTCTTCGATCTAAAAATTGGATTTTCAGGTTCACTAAAAATTGTATTCGTATCTTGATTTTGAGCAAAGTTATGAAGCTTTGAATGTTTAGTAGCATGTAAAAAAATAAGCTCAATTCAAATCCCTTTTTCGGCAGTCAATTTTACGTTGGTTTTAACATATTTTATATGAAATTGAAGCTCTGTTTTTCAGCTTTTTTATGCATTTAAAATAAAAACAAAATCATGATTTTGAGAAAAGTTATGAAGGTTTAAAATTGAGCATGAGTGAAATTTTGGTACTGCCAGTTCCGATTTCTCTACTGCTTAGCAGTAGCAAAATAGATTTTGGTACTGCTAAGCAGTAGCAAAATTGAACAACGCCTAACTTTAGACGCCTATAACTGTGCTCAAAATTAAGTCAGAAAAATGATTCTTGTCTCAAATTAAAGCTGAAAATCAAGACACAAATTCGAACTAACATTTGTGAAATAGAAGAGAAACTTGACTGCCCAAAAAAATGGTTAGAATATGGCCTTTCTTGGTACTTAAATTCTGAGGTATTATATCTTGTTTCAGACACCAGATAGAAAGTTGATTCTATATTTCTATAAGAAAATTCTTTGTCAATTTGAAGCTCTGTTTTTTAGCTTTCAGTTACTATAAAAACAAGAATCTGATTGTCATTTTTAACAATGGTTTAAAGGGGGATTCCGACCAGAAATTTTTATTGCATTAAAATGTGTTAAAATTTATCTATTTTTCAAATATTATTGCGAAAAAATTCAAAGATAATCCGAAATTCCCGAAAAACGGCGTTGAAAAGGAAGAAAATTCAAATAAAGGTGCCGCCGGGGACGAGGATTTTCAGTGAGAAACCTAGGCCACGGCACCTGACAGCCTTTTGTTCAAGTCGCCGACAGTGGTTTTTTACGTTTTTTACCTGCCGGACATGAAATTGAAAAAAAACCGGAAAATTTGCCACATAGGAAAGGCGTCCGCTGCCGTGGCCTAGGTTTCTCACTGAAAATCCTCGTCCCCCGGCGGCACCTTTTTTTGAATTTTCTTCCTTTTCGACGCCGTTTTTTGGGAATTTCGGATTTTTTTTTGAATTTTTTCGCAATAATATTCGGAAAATAGATAACTTTTAACACATTTTAATGCAATAAAAATTTTTGGTCGGAGTCCCCCTTTAAATGTTCAAAAATAAATTTTATGAAATTTTGGTACTGCCCGGCAGTACCAAAATCTATATTCGCAGTAGTAAAATCCAACGAACCTTCTTCTTAACCCTCTCGATTTTGTCACTGGAATCGATGTCGAGCTCGATTTCCTTTCCGTGAGAGTCTTGACTTTGATGAGCATATTCTGAAAACGAAAATCTTAAACTTTGGGATTTTTTGCCTTTTTATGGATGAATTCAAAGAAAAAAGCAATAAAACACGAAGGAATACAAAGAGAGCCAAAAATTAAATACTGCAGCAAAAGAAGAGACGCAGAAAAATTCAGAACAGGAGGACGAGGACGTTGTCAGGACAACATATGCACGAGATTATGAATCTTCTAGGGGGAATAGGAGGGGCAACGGCTTATTGAACTTTTTTTTTTTGATTTTTGGGTCTCACCAGGAATGGGTATCGATACAAACAGATGCGTTTCTGAATTCTGGTTGGTGGCCTAGGAATACGAAAGTTTTGAGATTTCTAGGCCATCATAGTTTAGGCTACTAAAAAAAGTGTACATTTTCGAAAATACCAATTTTGATCAGAGTTATGAAGCAATGAAGTTGGTGGCCTAGAAATTCAAAATTTTTGGTTTATAACAAACTTCAAAATATTGAAAATTTTAATTCAAATAAAAGGCCTGATTTCCATATGTCGTTTAAAACAAAAATCAACTTTCCACCATAATTTTGAGCACAGTTATAGGCGACTAAAAGCAATTTTGCTACTGCTAGGCAATACCGAAATTTCATAACCCTGTACTTTAAACCTTCATAACTTTGTTCAAAATAATTACCTGATTTTTATTTTAATAGCAAACGAAAACTGAAAAACAGAGCTTCAATGTAATTTAAAATTTATTTATAAAAAAAAGACAAATAAAAAGATAAATTGACTTTATTAATTGCTCATCTCAAAATCAATCAAAGCTAATCATTCTCCAATTATCGCAGTGACCGGATGACTCTCAATTAGACACCAATCGATTCCTCGTTTCACACGAACATATCCATCCTCTCCCCAATCGCTATTCCATGAATTTCGGACGGTCCAATATGGTACTCCATCGTCTGAGGTACCATAACCGATAATGGCAACTCAGTGCCATTCGATTGGAGTCATTTGATAGCAGTCTTCCGATTGGAGCACTCCCGAATTGTACCAGAAGAATTTCTCGCCAACTCGGAAGTCTGGAAATTTAGAAGAACATTTTTTGCTCCAGAGTTTAAGAAGATCATTTCTAATTTCTCAAAATTCAAGTAGTATGAAAAAGTAAAAGCTTCATTATTATCATTTTTCGACTGTCCATTGTTATTCTACTTGGCAAGTTTTGATTCAAATTAAAGCCCTGATTTTCAGCTTTCATATTGTAAAAATCAATTTTCTAACTTGATTTTGGGCACAGTTATAGGTGTCTGAAAGTTAGCCTAGTTCAATTTTGGTACTGCCCAGCAGTAGCAAAATTAAGTCTGCTAAGCAGTAGCAAAATTGAACTACACACAACTTTGGACGCCTGTAACTAAGCTCAAAATCAAGTTAGAAAACTGGTTGTTTCAAATTAAAGTTTAAAATCAGGGATTTAATTTGAAATAAAATTTGCAAATTTTTATGAATTTTGAAAAAACTCACAAGTGGCGGAAGGAATATGATTATAAAATAAGTTTTCCATGATATCCTCCTCAGCATACTCCTCATCAAAACGATAAACGTTCAAAGTTCCCGCCTGGATTACTGTATCTTTCTCGTCAGCTACACAGTTACCAGTTGTATTCGCTCGAAACTCTTCATACGGATACTCTCCATCGCTACTCTGTCCGTTTCGGCTCACAAATTTCAAACCGTTGCGTGGATCGCCTCCAACGCATCCTGGAGTGTCTCCAGAATCCGCGCAATCACAAATTTCTTGATCCGAGAGACTACGGTAATTTTTGGAGCTCAAAGCTTGTGCTGTTTCGGTGATGGCAGTGGTGGCGAACGCCCAACAGCAACCACATTGTTCTGAATGATTTGATGGGAATTTGAAAATTTGAAAAACTCAAATTTTCATAAAAAGTTTGAAAATGCTCACCCTGATCCTTCACCGGAACCACAATTGGACTTCCATCAATTTTGACACTTCTCAAATCAAAATTTTCTAAAATTCCTCTTTTCGAAATTCGTTTCTGATTACGTGGATGTTTTGGTTTGTATACTGGAAGGTCCGTGTGGTTTTTAGGATGGATCTGAAACCAAAAAAACTAGATGGCCTAATTTTTTTATTTGGATTTCTGGACCACCAAATTCCAATTGTCATAACTGGCTTCAAAATTCAAATTTTTTGGAACAACTAGACTTTTCTATACTCTCACATCCCCAGTATTCTGTCTATGGCCTACAAATTTCAAAATTCTGATTTCCTAGGCCACCGTACCTTTGATAACCGTCCATGTCTCTCTTCTTTCGTCCTATCCGCAAACTTGTTTAATCCAAATGTCACATTTCTTCCAAATTTCCGGGCTTCCTCGTTCAATTCTTTAATCCTTTGATGATTTTTCGCAAAATGTCTCAAACGAATTTTTTTCTCCTCAGCGGTACGGTAGTGCTTCTTATGGTGGACTCTAAACTTTTCGAAATGGTCCAGGACTTCTTGAGAGTGCTGAGCAATGCAGAAATTTGATAGGAGAATGGGAAGAAATACTAGAGAATATAACATTTTGCGTTGCGAAATTTGGAGAAAATTTGGGCGTTTTTAGAGAGATAGGAGGGTCATAAAAGTGACTTTTCGGGAAAATATGAGATTTTTCCGATCAAAAAGTTTGAAAAGTTCACTGAAACAAGAAAAAGTGTTTCAATGGAACTTCAGTTACACTTCTTGAGCTTTTGAGAACTAAAAAAAATTCTTAGACCAAAAATTCAAAAGTTTGAGAACCAGATTCTTAAGAACAATACTAAATAAGAAAAGTCTTCATTGAAAAATTTCTTCATTAAAAAAAAAGTCCTTACTAAGGAAGAATTTTACTGAGAAAAATTCTTACTAAGAAAGATTCTCACTAAGAAAGATTCTCACTAAGAAATATCCTTACTAAGAAAAAGCCTTTTTTTTGTTTGAAATGATCCAAATTGAATTTATTGAAAACATTTAAAAAATCGGAACTCCAAAATTTAAAAAAGTTAGTTTAATGAATGCAATCAGTTCCCTCTCCTGGATATCTGTTTGCCAAATTCAAAACTCCAATATCGAACACTTGTGCGTCTTTTGGTCCCTTTCCAACGGCATTCTTTGGCACATGAATGGTCACTTTCTTTGGGCAAAGCTGAAAATTTCAGAAAATTCTAGAAATCCAGAATTGGTAGCTCACTCCAGAATGATTGCATCTGTGATAGATGTTGATTTTCGGATCGATCTTTCTGATTTTTCTCTGCGATCCCATGACCTTGAAGGTGCCGTCAGCGGTGGTCTTCACCGAGTCCATTTTGGTGTCGTAGACTGGAATTTTTGGGTTTTTAAGATATTGGGAACCAATTTTTCCCTTTTTACAGTTTTTTAAAACGGAAATTCAATTTAGTTAACAGACTTGTATACTGCATTTTTTATGCTGATTTCAAAAATATATAAACTGAGGAGGGGGAAGTTGCCTGGTGCATCTACCCTCCAACTCCTTCTAAAGGTTCCCTCTACCCACGCAACGACACTCCGCTATCCCGCTCGGCGCGCGCACAGTTTGATTTTAGTTTTGGGTGATTGCGAGCTTGGATTTGGCTCGTGGTTGTTTTAGAGACTCTTTTAAGGATTTCAAGTGAGTTTGCTTGAATTCTAAGCTTTTATTTGTTGTTTCTTTCTAACTTGTTCATAATAAACCGATTTTGTTACATTTCTTGTTGATTTTCTTCTATTTTATCACAGGAACCTGATACCCCGGACATACCGCTGGCAATTATACAAATTCAGCAAAAACCGAACAAGTTATGTTTAAACGAATTTCACATGGATTTATTCATACTGAGACAAGGAATCTTACTTTATTGTTTTCTTGGGATTTGGACGTAAACTGATAAAGTTAGAACAAGATTTATCCAATTTTGATACTGCTAGGCAGTACCAAACTCTCAGAAAATCAGTCATAACTTGCTTAGTTTTTGTTCAAATTGAAAAAAATCCATATTTTTGAAATTAGCATTAAAAAACGCGTATTTCTGTACTCCATAACTTACTAGTTCCATCCTCGAAAAGCTTGATTCTGACATCTTTCGACGGTTGTCCGTTACACACCAATTTTCCCACGACAGTCACCGTCTGTTTACTTCCGACGACGCCGCCCAACGCATCAGTGAGCACGAAAAGGGAAAATAGAATCACGAATTCTTTGAACATTGAGATTTGGGGCGATCCAGAAGGTTGTTTAGAATCAAAAGTGAAGGATTCTCTTGGATTTTGGGGGATAAGTTGACAAGGGACACATCAGGGCCAACTGTTGTTTGTGTAAAAATTTCTTGAGTCAAAAAATCAGAGATGTATAGAACTAGAAGAGAGAAAAAGAGGAAAAACAAGAACCAAAGAATTGTATCAACACGTTTTCACCAATATCTGTTTTGTTTTTCTGATTCCTTGCGATCAGACATGTTGTGTAAACTTCTAAACTTCAAAGATTCCAAAATATCTATCCATATAAAAGAACCCAGAGAAACCGGAATTTTCAAAACCTTAAAAATGCTAGTATCTTTAAAATCCTTCCTGCTCCTTCTTGCCCTTATTGGCTTTGCCCATGCCCTTGGAGGAGTCGTTGGACGAGGACAAAAGGTTACGGTAATGGGAAAATTGGTGTGCAATGGAGCTGCGGCGGCGGATGTCAAGGTTAAGATGTATGAGGATGGAACTAGTGAGTTTGAAAAGATGCATTCTTCAATGATGATTAAAAAAATATAGATTTCATGAAATTTGAACAAAAGCTGCAAGTTCTGGATGATTTTCTGGGCGATAAGCCCAATTTAGAAATTGCGGATTTTTTGGAAAATTATATGAAAATATGCGTTTTTTGATGCAGATTTCAAAAATATTAATTTCATACAATATGATCAAAAACTGAGCAAGTTATGACTGCTTTTCTGAGATTTTGGTACTAGTAGCAAAATTAGAAAAAAAATGCATATATAACCTTGTGGACTAATTCAAAACTAATTGAAATTAACGTAAAAAATCCCGAAAGTCTCAAAAACCCAAAAAACTCGACATTTTCAGTCTATGACACCAAAATGGACACCATGAACACCCTTGCTGACGGAACCTTCAATTTGATGGGTTCGCAAAAGAAAGTTAGAAGTATCGACCCAAAACTCAACATCTATCACAGATGCAATCATCATGGAGTAAGCTATGAAACTTAGAATTTCTAGAATTTCCTGGAATTTTTCAGCTTTGCCCAAAGAAAGTGACCATTCATGTGCCAAAGAATGCCGTTGGAAAGGGATCCAAAGACGCTCAACTCTTCGATATTGGAGTCTTGAATTTGGCAAACAAATTCCCAGGAGAGACCACTGATTGTATTCATTAAATCTCTTTTTTTATAAAAAATGGTAAAAAGTTGTCTGCATAAAAATAAACATCTTCAAATTTATAATCCATTTGATAGATATTAATATTCCATTCAATATATGAAAATGTGCGCGTTTTAATGCTGATTTCAAAAATATAGATTTCATACAATTTGAGCAAAAATCAAGCAAGTTATGACGGATTTTCCGGCGATTTGCTACTGCTCAGCAGTACCAAAATGAAAACTTGTACCTGCTAAGCAGTAGCAAAATCGAACAAATCTGGTTACAACTTCTTTGGTTTGGTCTTAATTTGAATTAAGTTATATATTCAGAATCAGTGCTGCAAAACACATTTTCTTGGAAAATTTCATGAAAAATGGATTAATCTGAGCGGAGTTAGCTTGAAAAGCGTATTTCGACTGCTTTTTGGAATTTGTTACTGCTAAGCAGTACCAAAATCGAGGAAATCTTGCTCAAACTTTCTTAGTTTTGCTCCAAATTTAAAGAAAATTATACAGTTAGATTCCTTGTCTCAAAGTGCATAAATCCATATGAAAATTGATTGAAAAATTAGCACAAATTCAAGAAAATTTTTCAAAAATGAAAAATTATGACCGATTCAATGAAGAATTCGCCACCAAATTATTCAAATTCCTTGGCGCTGACACCATAACAACGCCACTATTGCTTTCGGCGAAGAATTTGTGATTGTGGAACTTTTGTAAAAATTTGCTACTCTCCATACACTTTCGGCGGACCTGAATTTCAAATTCTCTTTTCAAAATCTTCGAAATTACTTACTGTTTTACTAAAATAAAGCAACAAAATCGGATGGGTTAGTGTTAGAGCATCACTGGCAAATGGGGTAAGCAATGGGATCCAACGGATTAGAATTCGGACAATTTCCGAATCTAAACTGGTTGGCATATTGGTTAGATAGTAGTTAGATACAGTAAGACTTGTTAAAAAGAGATCAATGAGGAAAACGGAAAACGCCATGGAGAATAAAGAAGATTCAGGGACACGAACGCCGGTTCTGGAAAGTTTTTGGGGATTTTTATGCTCTAAAAAAATCTGATTTTGAAATTTTGTAATATATTAAAAAAGTGTTTTTCAATGCTGATTCCAAAAATGTGAGTTTTATCAAATTTGAGCAAAAACTAAGAAAGTAATGACCGATTTTTAGAGATTTTGGTACTGCCTAGCAGTAGCAAAAATGAAGATTTGCACCTGCTAAGCAGTAGCAAAACAGGGAATTGCTACTGCTCAGCAGTACTTAAATCAGATAAAACTTGTCCTAACTTCATTAATCTTTGTTCGAATTCGTAGAAAATTATATATTCAGAACCAGTGTTGAAAAGCAATTTTTTCTGAAAAAATTTATACAAAATGGATCAAGCTGCGCGGAGTTAGACTGAAAAATGTTAAGTTTTGGTACTGCTTATTGTAAAAAAAACTGAAAAGCAGTACCAAAATCCAACAATTCTTGTTCTAACTTTGTTAGTTTCTTACCAAATTTAAAGAAAATTATACAGTTAGACTCCTTGTCTAAAAACGCATAATCTTGTAAAATTTTGCTTTTAAAAAATACAGAAAAAATTTGGAAAAAAACTTGTTTTTTCAGTTAATTCCACTTACTTGCTCATTTTGTACAACCGTATCCCTGCCAAAACATTGAAAACTATATTGATCATAGTCAACAAAATTAAAGTAGGCATCAAGAAATAGTAAATATTGCTTCGACCCTAAACTTTTGTTTTTTTTTCAAAAATTTTCAAAATTTGAAAATATTACATAAGTGGTATCAATGAAAAAGTTCGCTGTAGGGGACCAATTGAAAAACGAGTGATTCTGAAGTATATGTCTTGTGAAAAATGCAAATGGGATCAAGAACATCGATAAAATGATAAGCCAATTGAATTTCATCCAGTACTGAAAACTTTGAAATTTTGAAAAAAATGTGTTTTACAAAATTTTTTTCTAATCAACTTTCAAATTATCATAACTCAGCTAGTTTTGCTTTAAACTCAAAATTTCTTATATTTTTGAACTCAGTAAAACAAGGGCTTCAAAATGAGTATAAACAAGGCAAACTTTTAGAAAAAAATTTTGGATTCAAAAAATTATTTTTCGAATGAATGTTCAAATCATCATAACTCAGACCATTTTCCACCAAATTTGAAAATTTGTATAATGTTGAACTCAGCAAAACAAGAGCTTCAAAATGAGTATAAACAAGGCAAACAAAAAAGTCTTTGTAAAATTACCGTACCCTCTCACTATGAATCGGAAAACAAATCGCTGTGAATCGATTCGCGCAAACCAAACTGTTAAAAATATACTGAGTATAGGCGAATTCAAAATGAAGTGTATGAAACAGATTTAATGGAAAAATCACATCCGTATTGTTTAAATTTAGGTTACTGTAGAAATTGGAAAATGTTCCAGAGACTCCAGTGTTTTGTGGAAGGCGTAGGGTTATGAATGAATTACTGTAGGTAGCAAGATTCTGAAAAATTGAATTAGAAACTAAAAAATTGTTTTAACTTACCATAAAGTATCCAAAGCAAAAAAGTTGAAAAAATGAACTTTTGAAGCTCGCGGAGTTTTTCAAAATCACAATTGTCACACCTGTATAAATTAGCATTGCCAGAATCCCATAAGAAGTGGTGATCATGAATTTTGGATTTGTTAAAAGATCCATGGTTCTGGAATTTTCTGAAAATTTGAAAAAAATCGTATAGCAGCAAAAAATGGATTTTCTCATATAAAAACGATAAAAGAAGAGGACCCTCATGAGAAATAAGATTTTTTTATTGCTGAAAAAAAATAGAAAATTAATTTCAGCTTAAAAAAATGCGTCCATGATATTACGAAAAATGATGATATCCAAAAACTACTAAAGCTTCAAAATAACATCACAAAAATTAGATTTTCCGCTTTTATGAATTTTTATGTATACTTTCGTGTCTTTTTCCGTATGATAAAAATTATTAAATACGCTCCAATGAACACGGGCGGTGATTTGAAACTTTTTCTGGGAGATGGTCTGATAGACACGTAGGCAGATAAAGGGCCAAGAATTTGAAAAATGATCGGGAAATTTGAAAAAAAAAATTACCTGATCAGAAAAAATCTAGGTCATGACCCGAAAAATCTAGATCATGACCTAGAAAAAATCTAGGTCATGACCCAAAAAATCTATGTCATGACCCAAAAAATCTAGGTCGTGACCGAAAAAATCTAGGTCATGACCCAAAAAATCTAGGTCATTACCCAAAAAATCTAGGTCATGACCCAAAAAATCTAGGTCATGGCCTAGTAAAAACCCAGGTCATGACCCAAAAAATCTAGGTCATGACCCAATTTTATAGTTTTGGAATTTCGGAATTTTGGAATTATGAAAGTTCAAAAAAAAACCTTCAGGTCCTCTAGACTTTGCTTTTTAGAATTTCAGAATTAATTTTAAATTCCAATTTTACCCAAAATTTCAGAAAATCATAATTCCGCATCGATAAAAATAAAAATTTCATGGGTCTTAAAATAAATTTCAGAGGCTAAAAATCGGAAAAAGGGTCAAAAATTGTTTCCTTTTCTGCCAGAATGACTTCCAGGTACATACATAACAAATTTTATGTTCAAAAAAAACTTTATATCCCAAAAATATCCATGTGACTTCAACCGAAAAATTTTAATCAAATTATAATTTTTTGATTCCTGAATTTTCTGTATTTCCAATTGTCCCGATGTCCGTACAAATTTCAAAACAAACCGTACTACTTTGAGCTCAATAATTTCACTTCCTGTAAGAGATATCAAAAATCTGTCAACTGATAAAATGTTGGTGATATTATGATAATTTTTTTTTCAGTGAACAAAATTTGGATATTTTCCACAGGAACCGAGATAATGGAGCTCAAATTTTTGATTCGTTTTTTGAGCTTTTTTTAGTTCCGCGTACTCAAAAATTGTGTTTTACCTAACCCTAATTTTTTGGTATTTGCTAAACAAATAGTACGGTAGACAAGTGAAAAATTTAGGTAGATCAAAAATAGTTCAAAATAGATAGAGATAGATAGAGGTAAACTTGTTCAGTTGATCAGAAAAATTGAAAAAATTGAATTTCGAGACATTATTCCACAATTTATATATCTTTGAATCGGATTCATTTTGATCCGGATTCCAAAACCAAAGAAAAAAAAATTACTGACGCAATTTTTCAGCTAATCCCTGAAATTTTTTTGTTAGCTCCCAAATTTTTAAAGTTTGTGGATCCCCTGGAGAATGTTTTTTTTCCTAAAATTTCAAGAGATCAGAAAATCTAAACAACGTCATTTTTTTTTCGAAAAATATGATTCATGAATTTTCTACAGGAGAACCGGTTTTTTGATCCACTTTTAGAGATCATAAAAGTACTAATTGTTGGTCTTTTTTTTTGCAGAAAGTTTCGATGATTAATTCGAAAAGTTTGACTTTATATATCTCATTTCCTGTATAAGATATCAGAAAGTGATCAATTGATAAATTGTTTATCATATTATGACTAACATTTTATTAGTTGACCAGTTTTTGATATCTTTTGTAGCAACCGAGATAAACGAGCTTGAAGTAACCCTATTACCCCTTATAGCAGTCCACTGAAACCATCCACTTTGAGCTCAATTATCTCGGTTCCTGTTAAAGACAACAAAAAGTTATCAAATATCAAATTGTTTATCAGATTATCACAAATAATTTATCAGTTTACCTCTTTTTAATATGTTTCACAGGAAATGAGATATGTAAGCTCAAAGTTTGGTAATTTTTCGACTTTTTTTCAAAATTCATTTTCCCCCAAATGACCCATTGTTTTATCAAAATTTCCCTTTCAAAATCTCCGGTTCCTGATCTATATTTCTTCATTTTGTATACAAAAAAAACACGAATTTTCTGATCTCTTATAGTTCCGTGTGTATCTAAAAAATACCAAGGTAGTATTTACCAATTCTTTTCTAAATCACCAAAAAATCACATGAAACGAAACCCCGGGCAGATATTTGTTTTCTTTTTCTCGTTTTTCTCTGCCGTCTCTCACTTCTCCACACTCTCTCGCTTTCCAATCTCAAACAGTTCGCCAATAGGTTAATCAACAAAAATGACGTGTTTGTCCTGCGAATTTCGACATTTTCGTATAATTATTATTATGTTGATCCTTTAAATGGGCGGAGCTTATGACTCACTTTTCGAGTATAAATAGTCGCAGATTCCCTGTAGATTTAACCCTGTAACTTTTCAAAAAGATTCAAAAATCCTTTTAAAAATATGAATTCCACAAAATTCCTGACCATTTTCTCTGTTCTCATTGTCTCCACCACCGCTTTGCTGGGATTTATAGGATCTAAGCAAGGGGTTACGGTAACAGGACGACTCATTTGTAATGGACAACCTGCTAGTGGAGTACTTGTCAAGATGTATGAGGATGGAACTAGTGAGTTTTGAAAAAATGAAGAAAATGTGTTCAAAAATCCAAAAATCATGAAAAACGAAAAAATTGTGTTTTTTTGAGTTTTGTAAATTTTTAGTATGTTAATATGCGTTTTGGAATGATGATTTTAAAAATGAAAGTTTCATGCAATTTGGACCAAAACTAAGAAAGTCATAGCCATTTTTCTGAGTTTTTGGTACTGCCTGGCATCCACAAATTTCGGAAAGCAGTACTAAAAGCTCATATTCTCAGTTTTAACTCCGCGCAGCTAAACCGGTTTTTTGTGAAATTTTGATCGAATTTTTATACTGAAACGCTGATTCCAAAAATATAACTTTTACCAAATTTAGACCAAAATAGTGAAAGTTATGACCATTTTTCTGTAACTTTGGTACTGCTTTCCAGTGGTAAAATAGGATTTTACTATTGCTTAGAAGTAGCAAATTCGGATTCTGACACTATTGGGCAGTACCAAAATGTTGGAAAACCCTTCATAGCTTGTTTAGTTTTTGTCCATATTTTATGAAAACTATATTTTTAGGATCAGCGTTAAAAAAAATTTTTAATGTAAAATTTCAAAAAAAATGGGTCAGTCTCCGCGGAGTTAGAACAGGAAATGTTAAATTTTGGAACTGCTTTTTGAACTTTGCTACTGCTGGGCAGTACCAAAATGTCGTAAAATTGACATTTTAGATTGTAGTCTTCCAAAAACCGGAACTTTTTTGAAAAAATAAAGCCCAAAACCAGTCGAGAAGCAGTACCAAAAAATTGTTTTTTCAAAGAAATTGAAAAATCGTTTTTTTTCTCTGAAAGAATGAAAAACGACAATTAGCTGAAAAAAAAATTGATGTACAGAGGAACACAACCTTTAGAAATTTTTTGTCCGAAAATCAAGAAAAACAATAGAATCGTCACTAATTTTCAAAAGAAAAAAACAGGAAATTATCTCAAGCATTAAAAAAAACTGTTAGAAAATAGGTTTAGTGATTTTTGCTATTTTTATTTAAAATTGAAAATGTGAAAAAAAAAAATCAAAAAATTGACCTCAAAAATATGAAAAATTTCAGTCTACGACAGCAAATTAGACTCCCAAAAAACTGGTGCCGACGGGACGTTCCGTGTATCAGGATCTCAAAATAAAATCCGAACGATCGATCCAAAAGTGAACATTTACCACAAGTGCAATTATAATGGAGTGAGTAATTATAGAAATTGTAAAAATTTTAAAAATGTTTCTTTCGAATTTTTTTCGAATTTTTGGAATCAATTTTTCAAAACCTTATATCTTAGCTCTCAGGGCATCTAGAACCCTGATTTTTGGCTTATGTTGAAGCTCTTCTTTTGAAATATGATTATTTTTTTAAAATTCAAAAATAAGATCAATGACTTATCAAAAATTGTATTTTAAAAACCTATTTTTCGAAAAAAATTTTTTGGGATAAATTTTTCAAAACGCCATATCTCAGCTTATGGATCACCTAGAACCTTGATTTTTAATTTAATCAAAATCTCCTAATCTATAATCTAATGTCATTTTAATAAAAATCAAAAAATTTCCAGCTCTGCTCCAAAAAAGTGTCCATCAACATTCCTAAGAGTGCAGTGGTCAGTGGATCGGGCAGCAACGCTCGTAACTACGATATTGGAACCATTAATCTGGCCAACAAATTCAGTGGAGAATCTACGGATTGCATTCATTAAGAATTCAATTATTTTTGACCAAAAATTCAATATCATGACCTTGATCTGATTTTTAAATTTTTTTTACCTACCCGGTGAATTTTGTAAATATTGTATTTTTTTTGAAAGTTTCTTGCAATTAAATTTTAAAACTTACATGATTTTTCAACCTGTTTCGATAAATTAGCTGAAAATCTGAAACTTGTACAAAAAAAAATTCAAAAATTCAAAAATTTTTTAATTGAAAGCAAGAATTAAAGAAATATGAGATGATTCAAAAGTGGTTAATAAAATACAATTTTTGAAAGAAAAAACCGGCTTCGCCATACATATAAATAGCTTTTTTTGAGTTTTTGACAAAGCAAAAATTTTGGACTGAAAATTTTCAGACACACCAAGTTTGCTCATTGGGATCGTTGAAATCTGGGGATTCAGATGGTGGGAGATGCACATTCTCATAGTAGCTCAGGGTCTTGTCGATTCGTTCGTCCTGAAATTTGATTTTTGAAGTTTTGAGAAAATATTTCCTTTCAACTATTAATTTCAGTCTTCCCCTAATCACCTTATCTCTAATTATCTCCCTCTTCTCTCCTTCTGCCACTACTCTTCTATCCGGACTTCCCAGAAGACTTGAATTCGGTGTAGAATGAGCAATTGGTTCGAAAAATGAGCAACTCAAATTTCCAGGCCTCCTATTTGGACTATCATCCGATTCTCGATAGTTTTGAGGCGTTCTAGGTCCGGTGCCACGTGGATTGTACGGTGGAGGAGGGGGGCGGGACCGGAGGGATGATGTCACAGGGGTATTTCGAATTGGGACACGAGGAGGAAGGAATGGGGTACCTGGAAATAGGCATTTTTGGTACTGCTTGGCAGGTGCAAATTTCAATTTTGGTACTGCTAAGCAGTAGCAAAAATTGCATTTTTAAAATTAATAGTAGCTAATCTTGGACATTCGAAAAAATACTTTCAAATCGTTAGAATGCTCTTAAAATTTCAGAGCATATTAAACAAAACCAGAGCTCCATTTTGGTAGTTGACGACTTTTTCGTAAAATGTTTCCCAAAAAAGATATGTCACGTGGAACTACATAAGCAGGCGAAAACTTGGGTTTTGCTACTGCCTAGCAGTAGCCAAATCCAATTTTACTACTGCCGGGTGGCACCAAAATCGGAGATTTTTTGCTCTCACTTTTTTAGTGTTCGTCCAAATTTGGTGAAAACTGCACAGGTAGATTCCTTGTTTCAAAATGCACCGATTTGTATAAAATTTGTTTAAAATTCGTCTAAAATATCATCAAAATACAAAAATTTGCTATGAAAATTGATTTTTCGTTCGCTAGGCAGGTACAAATTTAGATTTTGTTATATATGACAATATGCCTTTTTTGAACCTGATTTCAAAAATCTAGATTTCATACGATTTGTGCGAAAACTGTGAAAGTTATGATCAATTTTCTGGTATTTTGGTACTGCTTAGCACTAGCAAAATGAAAAATTGCACCTACTAAGCAGTAGCAAATAGGGAATTGCTACTGCTAAGCAGTACCAAAATCGAAGAAATTTTGTTCTAATTTATTTCCTTTTTGTCCAAAATTGATAAAAATTATTCCTTGTTCCAAAATGCATCGATGTATATAAAATTTTTTGCAAGATTCTATTCTGCAACGGCTTAGTAAGTGCAACTTTTTGTTTTGCTACTGCCAGGTAGTACCAAAATCCTAGAAAATCAATCATAACTTTTGTACTTTTTATCCGAATCCGATAAAAATCATACTGTTATGTTCCTCGTTCCAAAATGCATCGATTTATATAAAACGTAATAAAACTCACTAAGATTATGCGCCTCATAATCATTAATATATCTTCTGGAACCGGCGGAAATCCTCACTGAACCACCCAAAAAATCGTTTCGACTTCGTAAAAGTGCATTTTTTGTCACTGTGAAGTCTGGAGAAACGACGTCATGATCATCAGAAGACGAGCAGGTTGGTGGCAAATTGTCATTGTCATCTGCGATTCCTAAATGGTCAAAAAAAATATTTAAAAAAAAAAAAATTTCAGCCAAAGTAGTTTTCTCAGCTTCCAACAAGCGAACATAGACAAATGAGACAAATAAAAAAAGCACATAAAAAGAAGCACTATATATTTATTGAACAAAGGACACTGGACAACTGGACACACAGATAGATAGACAGACGAAAAATAATAATAAAAATCAAAACAATACCCGACGACTTTTCTTGAATTTTAGCACAAAATTAGCACAACGGGTATGAGAGACATGCAGATTTAGCTACTTTAAGTGAAGTTTCTTTTTTCAGATTTACAGATAAAATTTAATTTTGGAGAAGTCCAAAAATTAAAAAAAAAATTTTCAAAATTATTTTTTTTTCAAATTTTCAATCATAAAATGGTCCATCAATCATTTTTCGGACATTTGGATTTGTATAGGCTCCTTGTAGAATGCTCTCCTTCAAGTCTCTAGAACTACTTGGATTTTTAAGACGCCTCAAAGACAAAATTTTGGAGAAAGAAGACGTCGAAGCGGACGTCATCAATTTTAGTGCGGATTTTTGCGAGAAACTTCTAGAACCATGCAGTGGACAGTCTTCTGGAGACGTGTAGACTCCAGAAGACGATGTAGACGTGGATTCAGACGACGTGGACACGGAACATTGAGAATTACCGGCTAGTGGAGGCGAACTGCGCTCATCGGCTGAGTAGACGCTGCTGTCTTCGGTTGTTGAGCCGCCGTTGGATGTGGCGCGGCGCTGAAAGTTTGAATTTATGAAAATTTAAAAACAAAAAAAAACAAAGAGGAAATTGCCCATATTTCGAGCCAAAAATCAGAAAAATCGGATGAAAACTGATTGAAAACAATAAGCCTGTACCTTAATCACCCAGTTTTGACTTTGAGCCAATTTATCTCGGTTCCTGTAAAAGATATCAAAAATGTGTCAATTGATAAAATGCTTCTGATGTTATGATAAACGTTTTGTCAGTTGTCAAAGTTTTGATATCTTTCACAGGAACCGAGATATAGGGGCTCAAACTTACCCTATTAATCAAAGCTTTGGCTGCTCGTTTAACCAATGGTTGCTTCCTTTCTGGAGTGGATTTCTTATTTTCCATCGTTCTGTATTGATCCATTATTTTGTCTTCTAATTTTTCCTTGTGTCGTCGTAGAGCAGAAAGTTGGTCCTGAAAGATTGAAGATAATTAGGGCAATTTTGGACAAAAACTAAAAAAGTTAGAACCGGATTTCGGCGCTATATGAGTTGAGGAGTGCCTTCGCAGTAGCAAAATGGTAACTTGCACCTGCCCAGCAGTAGTAAAATTGAAATTTGCACGTGCTTAGACAGTTCCACGTGGCATATCTTTCTTGGGAGCAATTTTACAAAAAAGTTGTTAACTACAAAAATAAAGCTCTTGTTTTGATTAGTGTATTTTGAAAATTTCAGACAAATCGAAAAATCTGGACTATTTTTTCACAACTTTGAATCTTAGGAGTTTTAAGTTGAAAACCCAAAATTTCAGGCACATTTTCAAAAACTTTTCAATAAAGTTTTATACAAATCGACGCACTTTGGTACAAGGAATCTAAATTTTTAATTTTTATAAAATGTGGACCAAAACTAAAAAAGTTAGGACAAGATTTCTTCTATTTTGTAAAAAATTTTTTTGAAATTTTTGAAATTTTTTTCTCTAATCATGTCATATTTAGATTAGTTTTTTTAGGTTTTCAAAATAGTTTACTTCCACAAAACAAAAAATTTGCTAACCTGATAATCCTTCATCTCCAAATGATACTGATCCTTGTCATGAAGGGCTCTCTGGAGCAGCTCTTTATTCTGGGTGAGCAATATCTCCAGTTGTCTCGACAAATTCTTATTTTCATCGTTATAAGTTCGATTCAGCTGACTTAACGCATCGATTTTTGAGTTCAACTTGTTGATTTCCGACATTTTCTGACCCAATTGCTTCTTCAAGTCGTCAATCTGATTATTCCGATGTTGACACGTGTCATGGGCTCGTCGGAGCTCCGAAGAAAGCTCATCGCGAGTCTGAACGAGCTCTGTGACATCTCTTCGAAGATTATCACAATGGATTCTGCACATTTTGTGCTCTTTTTCGAGCTCTTGAAGTTGACGAATCGCTTGCTCTTTTCTAGCGATCTCCTCGGATAGTTTGGCTTCGAGCTCACGGATGTTGGCGTTCATGAAGACGGCCTGTTGCTGAAACATGGATGTTTTTGGTTTGGGAGATTGAAAGAATGGGGGATTCCAAAGTTCATGAAATTGGGGATTTGAAATTCTGATTCTCCTATAATCGAAAATTCCGAAAAGTCCCAAATTTCCAAATTTCGAAAATTCGGAAATTCCAGAAACTTCAAAATGATGTAACTTCGCTCAAAGTGATCCAAATTTGAAAATTCAAATACTCATGGAAACAGCGAAATATCAATTTTCCAAAAATTTCAATTTTGAACTCACCCTCGGAATATTCTGAACCTTCTGTCTCAATTCCATCGATTCCTTCTTCGCTTCATCATAATCCCTAGTCAACAAATTATGCAGCTGTTGAAGTCTCGAATGATCGACCAACAAAGTTTTATGCATAGATTCCAGCTCATCCAAATTCTGATTTCTCTTCTTATTCTGTTTTTCCAATTCTTGGAGTTCATCTCTCATTTTTTGATTCTCCTGTTTGACGAGATCCTCTTGAATTTGAGAATTCCTAATAGAAACTTGAAGACGTGCGATTTCAGAATTGCTCGCTACAGATGACGTCGAATTTCGATTCAACTCTTCTATTGAAGCTTTTGCCAGATCGATTTCATTATTTTTGGTGGAAAGTTCCAGATTGAGCTCTCGAAGTTTCTCCTGGAGCATGAAAACTTGCTCTTTGGTATGCATGTTCTCTCTGGTGAGCTCACGGACACGATCGTCGGATTCGTTGAGGGAGGCGGACTCGCTGCGTCTGGAATAATTTATAAATTGAAAATTTGAGAAATTGGGGTCATTTTTAGCCAAAAATCAGGGAAATTGGAGAAAAAATTAGCTGAGATACAGATTTTTGAAATTGGGATCAAAATGTTTTATTTTTTGGAAATTTGGAAATTTTGAATTCTGAAATTTTGTGCTTAAAGTTTAAGAATTAGAGCTTGAAAATTTTGGCAAATTTTGGATCATTTTAAACCAAAGATCATGAATATTGGATAAAAACTAGCTGAGGTAGGGATTTTTGAAAATATGAACATTTTGAAAACTTTCAATTTTTCGAAATTTCAGAATTTTCAGACATTTGGAGTTGATGAATTTTTTTTGAACTTCTGATTGTTTTTTGAATTCCTGAATTTTTGAATTTCTGAACTTCTGAATTTCTGAAGTTCTGAATTTTTGAATTTCTGAATTTCTGAATTTATGAATTTATGAATTTCTGAATTTCTAAATTTCTAAATTTCCGAATTTCCGAATTTCTGAATTTCAGATTTTCTGAATTTCTGAATCTTTGAATTTCTGAATCTCTGAATTTCTTAATTTCTGAATTTCTGAATTTCCGAATTTCTGAAGTTCAAGGTTTTCAAAATTCCAGAATTTCAGAATTTTTAACAATGATTTTCAATTTTTCAAATTCTCGTTTTTAGAATTTTCCGAATTCTCAGAAGTTTCTATAAAGCTAGTTACAACTTTATAAAGCTAGCTACACTTTTACAAAGCTAGCTATGCTCCACTCACCTCAACTTCTCAATATCTCTCTTCAAATCGCCTAATTCCGCAATCTGTTGATTTCCTTGAATCCTCAAATCATCCCTTTCCCGTTTCACAGCCACCAACGCATTCATCATGATATCATCAATATTTTCAATCAACTTCTCATCATTATCCATTTCTTCAAAGTGCGCTCCATTGAGACTCAGTGTTGTACACAGTGACCGTATCCTGCCAACCAAATCCGCTCTTTTTGACTTCTCCTGGACCAAATCCTCTCTAAGTCTCTGCAGCTTTTTGGATTCCAGATCCAAATGGGTTTGGCAAGTTTTTAGGTCATTTTCCAAGTCGTTTTTCTGATTGTGAAGGGAGTTGATAAGCTGATCCCGATCTTCTAGCCTCTTTTGAGATACCTCGGTATTCATTAAAACCAATTTTTGGGATTCTAGAAGGTCCTCGAGCTCCAGGAGCTTCGATTTCAAGGAGGTCTTCTCAGCTTCCAGGGATTTTTTCGAGCGTTCTAGCGACTTTAGCTGGTCCTCGAAGGCTGTCTTTTCTTCCTGGACCTCGTCTAGCTCGAATTGAAGCCGGCGATTTTCCTCTTTGATTCTTCCAAAGCTAGCTTCCATTTCCTCCTCATGCTCCTTTAAACTATCGACCTCCTTCTGGAATTTTCTGAGTTTTTCATCGGATTTGTTCCCAAATTCCGTTTGGAATTGTGTGAATTTTCGCCGAGCTTCGTGGAGTTGTTTGATGGCTTCATCTCGCTCGGAATTCAGATTTTCCATTTGTTCTGAAGTCTCTTCTAGTTCAATTCCGATTCTCTCCAAGTTCCCATCGATTTGCTCTCGTTCGACTTGCAGTTTTTGAATTTCCAGCTGGAGTTGAGCATTTTTGTGTTGCTCAGAGGACAATTTCTGGTGGAGGTCTTCGAGGTTGGGGTGGTGAGTGATTCTGGAAAAAACTTATTTTGAATTTTCTGGATTTCTAAAGTTCTGAATTTCCAAATTTCTGAATTTTCTACAAATTTCGAAATCTCATATTTCAAAAATCAAAAATCTGAAAGTCTCAAAAATTCCAAAATTCAATCTTTCCGATTTCCAAAAAAAAAAAAAACTCACATAGTAGTTTCAGGAGTTGCTCCTTCTGTCTGTGCTCTCAATTTTCGAATTTCCGCTTTCATCATTTCAAATTCGTCCTGTTTTGCGTCCTCCAATTGGTCAGCCAGTGAATCCATGAATCTTGGAGTGTTATTAGTTGAAATTGGCCTGAAATTTGATAGCTTTGAAAAAAATTCTCAGTGAGGATTTTTCTTAGTGAGAATCTTTCTTAGTGAGATTTCTGCTTAGTGAGAATATTTCTTAGCGAGGATATTTCTTAGTGAGAATCTTTCGTAGTGAGAATCTTTCTTAGTGAGATTATTTCTTACAATTTGTGAGAATATACCTCAGTGAGAATCTGCCTTAGTGAAAATCTTTCTTTGTGAGAATCTTTCTTAGTGAGATTTCTTCTTAGTGAGAATATTTCTTAGTAAGAATACTTCTTAGAGAGAATTTTTCTTAGTGAGAATCTTTCTTAGTAAGGTTCTTTCTTGGTGAGGATGTTTCAGATTTTGCCAATTTTTTCAGATAACTGTAGTCTACTGTACCACTCACATCTCCAACTGCTGAATCCTCTCCTCCCTCTCCTTCAATTCCAAATCCATTCGATGCTTCTCCACCAACAAATCTTCAATATCCGAATTTTTCTTCGAAATTTCAGATTCAAATTCTTGAAGAGTGATTTTAAGCCGGGCGAGTTGATCTTCGACACCATTCCGAGATTTGGATTCCATTTGAAGGGTTTTTAATTTTTTATCCAGCTCGGTGACCTCTTCTTCTAGGGTGTGATTCTTTTTGGTGACGGCCTGAAATATTGTCGAGTTTGAGCTTAATTATCTTGGTTCCAACAAGAGATATCAAAATTTTTCAATTGATAAATTTTTTATCATAATATCACAAATATTATATCAGTTGACAACTTTTTCATATCTTTGACAGAAAATAAGATAAACCGGCTTGAAGTTAGTGTCCTCTGTTAGCTGTTAGCAGCCAATGGGCCGCCACTGATCCGTCGCAGCCAAACTTTGAGCCCAATTATCTCGGCTCCTTTAAGAGATATCAAAAATGTTTATACTGATAAAATGTTTGTGATGTTATGATAAATAATTTACCTGTTGATAATTTTTTTATATCTCTAACAGGAGCCGAGATAATTGAGCTCAAAATGGACGGTTTGAATGGGGGTTTTATTAGGGGAAATAATTTTCTCAGATTGTAAAAAATATGAAGAGACCTGTATATTTTGGGACCAGTTTTCCCCAAAAATCGTTTTTTTCCTTACCTCATATCGAGATTTATACAAATCCTTTTCATCTCTCGCCTCCTTGTACTTCTTTTCCACATTTTCCAACGGTTGTAATTTTTCGATTCGACACCGAGCCGCCTGTAGATCATCACTCAACTCTTTGACCTTCCTCTCTTTTTCCAAAAGTTTTAGTCTTTCGTTTTCCAGTGAACTGATTTTTTTTGACTTTTCCTCCAATTCCACTTCTAATTTACGGCATTCTTCGTCTTTGTTTTCACTGAAAAATGTATTATTCGAGCTACCGTAAAACCTGTAATAGAAGGGCACTTGTATGTACTGTCAAGTTAGAGCTCAACTATCTCGACTCCCATGCAAGATATTGAAAATCTGTCAACTGATAAAATCTTTGTGATATTATGATAAACAATTTATTAGTTGAAAACTTTGTTGTATCTTCGACAGGTAACAAGATAAATGAGCTCAAAGTTAACCGCCCTTCTATTGATTCTTTAGATCCCAATTTTATTTTAAACGTCTGAAATTCAAAAATACTGAAATTCGGAAAACAACTTACGCCTGCGTCCTTAACTGTCTCATTTCATGCTGAACATTTGCTAATTGTAGTGTCAGATGACGTGCTTCAGAAGTTGGCGACGTTGAACGGCTCACTGGAAAGATTTCAGAAAATTTTTTTTCAGAAATTATTTTTTTAAAGCTTACTCAGATAGCTGGAATCTTTCTGTTTTATGCAATGATCTCCATTTGAACTTGTAGTTGTGGTACTTTCCAAATCGTCAGAATCCTGGAAAAAAAATTTCGAAAAAAAAATTCAAAAAAAATTTTGAAATTTATTTACTGAATTTTTTTTAAAGGTTTTTTTAAGCGCATTTCCAAGAAATTCGATATTTTCAAACTTACCACATCCTCCACACTCCCACTGGGACCACCGTTATCTTCTCGATCCTTCATGATAAGCTCCGCCTCCTCTTCCCCAACGATTTCTCCAATTTCCAAACTTCTCACAATTTGATTTCCCTCTGTTAGCTCTTGTATATAACTGGCCAGACCAATTTGTATTTCCTGATCGAATCCAGTGATTCGCTCCACAAACACCTTCTTTTTATCGCTTTGAATTGCGCAGCCGAGAAGGAGAAGTAGAAGTTTTTTGAGCTCTTCTTGGAAGCTTTCTGGAAAAGATAGGGTTTTTTTGAAAGAAACAAATGGAAAGATCAGAAAAATTAAATTAGAAAAATTAGAAATTCGCGGGAAATCGAAAGAATTGTTTTTCAAAAAGAAAAGGAATATTTAAATGAGTCTAAAACTAATAGAAGTCAAGTATGAGCTCAATTATTTCGGCTGTTTTGCAAGATATCAAAATTAAGTCAACTGATAAAATATTGGTGATATTATGATAAACAATTTATCAGTTGACAACTTTTTCATATCTTTAACAGGAACCTAGATAAATCGGCTAGTTCCGAATGTTCAAAATTCATGTACCAAGAACACAAAAGCGGACAAAAAGACAGATGTTTGGAATTATGGAACCGCGAGATTCGAAATATATGGAACAGATGTTGAAAATTCTGAAAAAAAAAGACCTAAACATGTTATTCTTAAAAATCTAGATACATTCAATTTTTTGGAACTTTTTGCTACTAAATTTTCAATAAATTTTATATAGATCGATCCATTTTAGAACAAGGAGTCTAACTGTATAATTTTCATCGAATTTGGACAAAAACTAAAAAAAAATACAACAAAATTTCTCCGTTTTTGGTACTGCCCAGCAGTAGTGATTTTGAATTTTGGTACTGCTTCGCAGTAGCAAAAACCAAGTGTGCATCTGCTAGATAGTTCCACGTGGCATATCTTTCTTGGGAGCAAGTTTACAAAAAAGTTGTCAGCTACAAAAATGAAGCTCTGGTTTTGATTAGTGTATTTTGAAAATTTCAGACAAATCGAAAAATTCTGGACTGTTTTTATCACAACTTTGAATTTGACAAGTTTTAAGTTGAAAAACCAAAATTTCAGGCACATTTTCAAAAACTTTTCAAGGAAATTGTATACAAATCGACGCACTTTGGAACATTGAATCTAACTGTATGATTATTATCAAATGTGGACCAAAACTAAAAAAGTTGGAACAAAATTTCTCCGATTTTGGTACTGCCCGGCAGTAGCAAATTCCCGTTTTACTACTGCTGGGCAGTACCAAAATTCAAATATAAAGATGACTTGAGCTCAATTATCTCGTTTTCTATAAGAGATATTGAATATCTGTCAACTGATAAAAATTGCTGTTATTATGATAAACATTTTATCAGTAGAAAACTTTTTGATATCTTTCACAGGAACTGAGATAAAGTGACTTGAAGTTACAAGTTAGGAAAAGTTAGAATCTATCAGTAAAGAAAAAGGGGTACTCTTTAAACTGTTCGACTCGATTACACAAGAAAATTTCCTTTCCGCCAAGAAGCTTGATAATCCAAATTGAACCGGAAAAACGTGGAAAACCTAAGTACTTGTGCACACATATCGTTTATCCTTCGCGCCCCCCTTCCTATCAAAAAATGTCTCCTAATCAAATTTGCGTGGGGTTTCCCTCATGGAAAAGTTTGTTCGGCAGAAAAAAGCGAACAAAGGGAAGAGAAATTTCGAACGGTTGAGTAAAAAACCGGACAGATTTGATTATCAAGAAATTGACTATATGAGAAATACGGTCGGAAAGAAGAATGAGAGGGAAAGAAGTATGGGAATTGGATTATAAAATGTACTTGAGTGTGGGAAGTTCGGAATTCAGACGATTTTATGGAGGGAACGGAGAATTTAGGGACTTTAGAACTCCTATGAATCCACAGTAACCCAAAAAACGATATTAAATTCGTTAAAAAAAATTGTCCAGATATGTTCAATTGGCCGTATAACCTGTTTTAGAATATCCCTCTTACTTTCAACTTTGAGTCCATGCATCTCATTTCTGGTGAAAGATATCAAAAAGTTGTCAACTGATAAAACGTTTATCATGATATCACAAATATTTTATCAGTTGACACAATTTTGATAACTTTCACAGAAAACGAGAAACAATTGGTTTAAGTTTTTATATACAAGTAGAAAGGTATATTTTTAAAGCATATTTCTACAAGCTTATTTTTTGTGAATTTTCAACAAGTTTTATATGAATCGATGAATTTTGGAACAAGGAATCTAACTGTATAATTTTCATTAAATTTGGAAAAAAACTAAAAAAGTTAGGTCAAGATTTCTTCGATTCTGGTACTGTCCAGCAGTGGCAAGATTCAAAAAGCAGTAGCAAAAGTTTACATTTCTAGTTCTAAATCCGCCTAGATCTACCCGATTTGTCTAAAACTTTGACATAATTTTTTTCTGAAACTCTGATTCTGAAAATATAGTTTCCATCGATTTTAAACAAAGACTGAACAAGTGAGAGCAAGATTTTTCCAATTTAGGTACTGCTCCGCAGTAGCAAAATCCGATTTTGCACCTGCTAAGCAGTACCAAAATCCAAAAAGCAGTACCAAAAAAATAATGGTCATCTTCCATGTGGAATATCTCCTCAGGTCCTGATTTTTCAAAAAAGTTGTAAACTACAAAAATGAAGCTCAATAATTGTTTAGTACACTCTGAAATTTTAAGACAAATTGAAAAATTCTAGAATACTTTTTCAGAACTAACTAACTTTGACTATTTTTTAACTAAAAATTCCCCAAATCACAAAAAATTGCTCATAATACTTTTTTTTGTTAAGCGCAAGATGTCCAGTGTCAAGAAAAAAAAGAGCAGAGAGAAAGTGCTCCGTAGAGTTCTTTCGATTTGCTCCAAGTGTGATTGGAGCACAAATATTTGCATATTATCACGGAAAACTCGTCATAAGAGGGGCGATTGAGAGAGATAGAGAGTTGTGATTTTGGAATCGAATGGCAGAAAAAATGAGAGTGCGGAAAAAAATTTCTGGGTAAAAAGAACGATTTTTAGAGATAAAATGAAGGACCCATAGAAAGGGTCTTGAATATTAAATGTTGATTTCGAACTCTTTAAATATCAGTCCCAGATCCTATGTACCATAAGAAAGTATCCCAAATCCCACAGTTTGGTTCTGAACCTTTAAAAATTATCATGAATCTAAAATTTTAGATTTTCGAATTTTCATTTTAAAACCTTTTAAAAAATGGTCCCATATGGACCCTAGAAAAAAAATCTAACTCTAAAATTCGGATTTTGGACCAAAAAATTTTCAAATCTTCTAAGAACATTCAAACGGAAATATATATTTTGTGAAACGGAAGAGATGGGGACGATTGGCACTAAAGTATGTGGTGTAATAAGAAAAGAGAGAGAGAGAGAGAGAGGCAGAGAGAGGGAGGCAGGTGTTCCCCTTTGATGAGCTGTACCAAGAGTACTACCATTGGTAGGATGCGGGAAAAATGAAAAAAAGAGCAATAAGTTGGAAATTTGAGATGGAACATATTATTGGAATTGTTTTTAGAGACCAGGTAGTCTTTAAATTGTAGCTAGCTTCATAAAATCGTAGCTAGCTTTATAGAATTGTAACTAGCTTCATAAAATTGTAGTTAGCTGTATGAAATTGTAGCTAGCTTTGAAAAAATCAGTTTTTCTGAATTTCGAGACATTTTCTATTCAAATTGTTTACAGAATTTGCTTCTCGATTTGTTTAATGGATGGATGAAAACCACAGAAATTTCCCAGGAAATTTGAGCTAATTTATTTGGAAAATTATTTTATTGGAGCATTTAGAATGATTGGTTTCTCGACAAAATGAAATTTTCATTTTCGGAGCTACTGGATTTTAAATTTTGGGATTCATATTTTTTATGAAACTAAATTATCTTAAATTCCAACAAAAAAAACCCCGAAATTCAAGAAAAATTACCTAAAATTCAAGGAAAATTACATGAAATTCCAGGAAATATACCCGATTTCAAGCAAATTGTCTATTTTTCGAATTTACGAAATTTTTGAAAAAAAAATTTAGAAAACCAAAAATTTTTTTTTTTGAAATTTCATGTGAAAAATGAGTTTCTATGGCAGTTTGACTACAAAAAATTGATTTTTCAACATTAAAAGCCCCGAAAACCACCTTAAAACTTTGAAAATCCCACTTTTCGAAAATTATAAAACTGGTTACAGTTTCATAAAGCTATCTACAATTTTATAAAGCTAGCTATAATTCTATAAAGCTAGCTATAATTTTTAAAAACTAGCTACAGTTTTATAAAGTAAGCATTATTTTATGAAGCTAGTTATAACTTTATAAAGCTAGCTACAGTTTTATAAAGCCAGTTTCTATTTTATACAGCTAGCTACAATGTTTCATGAAGCCTAGCTACAATTTTATAAAGCTAGCTACAGTTTCATGAAGCTAGCTGGAATTTCATAAAGCTAGCTTCAATTTAAAAAGCAAGCATTAATTTTATGAAGCTAGCTACAACTCTATAAAGCTAGCTACAATTTTATAAAGTTAGCTACAAGTTCTCCTTCTAGTTTTAAAAAATTCAAATTTCGCGCTGGACCACACCCAAAAAAAACCACTACGGTTTTTTACGACGGTTACCATACAAGGGGAATAATAGAAGAAAGTAAAAAAAAAATCAAAAAGCAAGAAAAGGAATTTGTATGGCTAGAATAAGAAGAATAGGGGAATAGGAGGGGAAGACGAAGACAGTGGATCTGTTTGTACAGTGTAATATGCAAATACTTGGGTATTGGGTGGTTGACTTGAGTCCAATAATACAACACATTGTTGATGGGAGAGGAGGAATTGGTGGAATGAGGGAAAGACGAGGAAGAGCCAAAGAGCAACACAGAGGGAATTTTATATATTGGATTGTAGCTAGCTTTATGAAATTGTAGCTAGCCTTTTGAAATTGTAGATTGCTTTATGAAAATGTAGCTAGCTTTATAAAATAGTAGCTAGCTTTTTTAAATGGTAGCTAGGTTTATAGAATTGTAGCTAGCTTAACCCCTGAAATTCAAGAAAATGGCTCAAATTCTATAGAAAAATTCAAAAAATTACCCAAATCTTAATAAAATGTTCCTAAAACTCAAGAAAAAAACCGAAAAATTAAGAGAAGTTACTCGAAATTCTAGAAAAATTGCCCAAAATTCTAGAAAAAATGGCATAAAATTCAAGAAAACCCGAATTTCAAGCAAATTTACCTTAAATTCAAGTAGAATAGGCGAAAATTCATAAGAATCAAACCAAAAAAAAAATAGTGGACAGCAATAGAAAACAGTCTAAAATAGCCTAAAAACTGACCATGTAAATAAATTGCACTAAAATGAAAGTCATACTCCCCACTAAGAGCCGTCCATCGGCCGCCACTAGCCCGTCGCAGCCAAACTTTGAGCCCAGATATCTCATTTTCTGTGAAAGGTATCAAAAAGTGAATAACTGATAAATTGTTTATCATAAAATAAAAATAGTTTATCAGTTGACAACGTTTTGATATCTTTCACAGAAAATTAGATATATGGGTTCGAAGTTTCTCATCCTACCAGAACCAAAACTGTGTAATGCTAGTAGTATTAGAACTGTAACATCTATAATAATAGCGTTTCCTGATCCTAGTAGTACAAACTAGTCATACAATTTTTTTTTCTAAAACCGATTACAGCTACACACAAAAGAAAAAAAAGAACACGGAAGAGGAGAAGAAGTCAGTATTATGATGATCAAGTGGATATATAACTATATAGCCTCCTCTCTCTCTCTCTCTCTCTCTCTTCCCAGAATGTCACCCTTGCGTTTATTTCATATTCTTATTATCAACAGAGGAAGATTCTAAATGTCTCGCACTCTCTCAATTTCATGTACTCTTTCGTTTCGAACGGTCTTCGCACAAGGTCATTTGATGGATGAGATAAGAAAGGGGTTAATTAAGAACGTTGTTTTTTGTCATGGATGAGAGAAGTTTGGGAATTTAGTACCTCTAATAAAAGGGCACCACACAGTTTAGAAATATGGAATACGGTAAAACCTGTAATAGAAGGGCACCCCTTTCTTTATTGAATATTGAGACTTTAGGCCCAATTATCTCGGTTCTTTTCAAAGATATCAAAAAGTTGTCAACTGATACTCCTGATATTACTCCTGATATTGTGATAAAGATTGTATCAGTTAACACATTTTTGATATCTTTTATAAGAATCGAGATAATTGAGCTCAAAGTTGAAAGTTAGGGAAATTCTAAAAAACCAAAAAAAAATCCTCACCATCAAATTCAATCCGTGTCAGTGTGTGCAAATCTGGCAGCTGGCAAACTATGATTTGCTCCAAATTTGTCTGAAAACCCCGTTTTTTTTGAGTAAAAGACTTTTAAATTACCTCATAAAACCGACTGATTCGAATCAGAAGATTCTGGAATTGTAGGCTCCGTCCCTTTTTGCTTTTTCCATTTTCAGAAAAATCAAGGGACACTTGTTGGGTGTCGGAATCGCTGAAAAATTATATTTTTCTTGAAATTTGAGTTTTTTCGGGATAAAATTAGCCGAATTTTCAGAATTTTGGAATTTCAAAAATCCAATAATTCCCATTTTTTTCAAAAAATCCCTCCCATAAATTTTGAAACTCACATAAATTTCATTAAACTGGTCATCAAAAATCCATCTGAAATTTCTTCAAAATGAATTATTGGACAATTTCGCCGATGCTCCATTCTCCATTCTTGCTCAGGAATTAATGGAGGATCGCCAAGTGCACAATCCCTGAAAATACATATATTTTGTAGTTTTTGTAGTCTTACTGTGGCCTTACTGTAGCCAAAAAGCCAACGGATGACTCCAGAATACTGATTCGGTTTTTCGTTCCTTCATTTTTCGCTTATTGGGTTTTGGTCATCACTGAAAATTAAAATTCAGGGGGGTAAATAGGGGGTAATTAGGAGATAATTACTCGAAAAGCAAAAATTAGAAAAAAACTTGAAATTTCGCAATTTCCAAAAATTATGAATTCAAGAAATTCGGAAATTCAAAAATTCAAAAATTCAGAAATTCAGAAATTCAGAAATTCAGAAATTCCGAAATTCAGAAATTCAGAAATTCAAAAAATCCAAAAATCCAAAAAACAAAAAAAAATTCGAAAATCTAAAAATTTTTCAGATTTATCAAATGAGACAGAAAATTAAAGTTTGCATCCTTCCACGTGGCGTATCTCCTTAGGACCTGATTTTTCAAAAAAATTGTCAACTACAAAATTGAAGCTCTAGTTTTGTTTAATACACTCTAGAATTTTCAGTCAAATCTGAACATTATGGTCGCCACTTTTCCGGACCTGAAATTTGACTATTTCCATATAAAGGCAGTAATCTCATGTCACACTCTCTGGGCAGTAGCAAAAATAGTTTTCTCAGTTCCACTACCTACAGTACTCCTGCCTGAAAAACTACAAAGTGTACAAACAAACATAAAAAGAGAGAGTAGAACCTTTATATGCAAATTTCTTAGCGATTTGACCTTTCCCAATAAAGACCGCCCATCCAAAACGGGACAATTTTTTTGGGTTGACTTTTTTGTCCCTTTTTTGTCGAAACAGCCACTTTTTCGTTCAGTTCTCAAGGTAACATTTGTTATGCAAGAATCTATAGAAATTCCGATTCCCAATGAGACTTTTCGCATTTTTTTTCTTTTCGGAGGAGGAGAAGTTGGAAAATTGGAATGGGAAAATGAGAGAAACGGCGGTGTATATCAAAACGAACGAATGGTGGGTCTAGAAGTTTAGGATTCTAGGCAATAGAAAATTTTAGACCATGAAGACCTAGGCAATGAAATTTGGAAGGTCATCCAAAGAATATTAAATTTGTAAATATGAAAAACTAGTCCAGATATGCTCAATTTGCCGTATAACCTGCAAAAAGAAGAACCCTTCAACTTTCAACTTTGAGTCCATATAACTCATTTCCTGTGGAAGGTATCAAAACGTTGTCAACGGATAAATTGTTCCATAATATCACAAACATTTCATCAGTTGACCACTTTTTGATATCTTGCCCAGAAAACGAGATAATTGATTGAAATGATCAATAGCTGTCGCAGGAAGCGATATAGGGCAAAAATGAAATTTTGGTACTGCTTAGCAGTAGCAAAACTCAAAAAGCAGTACCAAAAGTTTAGATTTCCAGTTCTAACTCCGCCCAGATTCACCTGTTTTTCGCGAAATTTCAGCATAATTTTCTTTTTGAAACACTGATTCTGAAAATATAATTTTCATTGATTTTGAACGAAAACTGAATGAGTTAGAGCAAGATTTCTCCGATTTTGGTACTGCCCAGCAGTTGCGAAATCCGATTATGAACCTGCTAAGCAGTACCAAAATCCAAAAAGCAGTAGCAAAAACAATCTCAGTCATCTTCCATGTAGCATATCTCCTCAGGACCTGATTTAGCAAAAAAGTTGTCAACAACGAAATTGAAGCTCTATGTTTGTTTAATACACTCTGAAATTTTCAGGCCAATAGGAAAAGTTCTGATGTACTTTTTCAGAGTTTCAAATTTGCCTAATTTTTTGGGATTTGGTGATTCCTGGCCATGAAAATGGTTCAAAATCTAGGAAAAATAGTCCAAGTTTTATGAAAAATGGTTCAAAACTCTTTTTTTTTGAGAGCAGGACTTTTTGAAACTAAAACTGTTAGATCCTAGAAGGAAAAACGAGTGGAATCAAACGGAAACACATCATTTCAATGGGTAGAATTCTAATTATAATAAATGTAGCTATTCGGATTGGAGGGGCAGGTTCTAGGGAAGCCTAGTAGACTAAAAAAAAGAGGATTGGAGATTATGGAAATTGCCAAAAAAAAAATGATTGGCCAACACTTTTATAATTGTTTTTTGCTTGGAATAATAAGGATAACTAGATTTGGGTTGTTTTGGGTGTGGTCAAAAAATGGCTGAAAAATTCTAAATTTCAAAAATTTTTCGAATAAAAAATGTGAATTTTTGAAAAAGACACAAAATTTTGCAACAAGAAAAAAAAGACCGAAAAACTCATAAATTCTTTACCTACGGGGTCATAAAAACCCGCGAAAATACAAAAACTAAAATTCAAAAAAAAAGTGAATCCTATGGTTTTTTTGTTTGCTCACTTTTCACCTTTTTTCTTGGAGAAAAATGTAGAAGCGAGAGAGTATTTGAAGAGAAGAGACGTAGAGAAAAAAGAGGAAGGAGACCTGAGGAGAGCAATTAATAGAGAGGTTAACTGTGGGAAGAATGGGTTCTGAAGAAGGAGTTGACGGACCAAGAAGTTGCGGGAAATTCAAAATTTGAATATGATTTCTGAGAATTTACAAAGCTAGGCACAATTTTAAAAAGCTGGCTACAGTTTTATAAAGCTAGCTACATTTTGCATAGGCCAATAATTGGCAAAACTCAAAAATAAGACCGAAAATAGACTAAAGACTAAAATAGGTCTGAAATAGGGGGAAAAGGACATAAAATGGTTAGAAACTAGAAAATCTTGACGAAAAATATATTAAATATTAAACTAGTCTATACGCCTTCAAAAATTACAGTAAACATTATAAAATGGTTCATGCGCCTTTAAGAAAAAAAACCGAAGGCTTTTAACCTCATGCGCATTTTAAAAAACCCCAAAATCTGTCAAAAAATCAATAACTCCTTAAGGAAAGGCACAAAAGGGAGGGGGCACCCTCATGTAAACGTTATTCTGATGACATGGTGAGAAGGCAGGTGGCATTGGCCACCCCACCCGTTCCATAGGTTAACCCCCAGGAAACGAGGCAAGGTACAAAGTGAGAGAGAGAGAGAGTGAGAGACGCAGACAGAAGGACCCACACGGGTCAGGCTAATTAGCATTAGCCTACGGGTAATTTGGTATTCAGGGGGGTCCTTGGTGATGATGATGAGTGAAGAGAGAGAGAGGGGATAGGATAGGAAGGATATGAAATGTAAAATCGGAATTCTCGGAAGTTCGGGAGGATGAATAAGTGTAACAATATGTGAAAATACAAATAGATAGAGAGAAAGAGAAAGAAATTATGATGTAGATATGTATATTGAAATGTAAAATGTATACAAATGTATTGTTAGACCGGAGAAGCTTGGTAGTTGAAAACAGACAAATTTAAAGTCCCAAGACAATAGTTAAAAATTTTCAGATTGTCTGAAATTTTCAGAGTGTACTAAACAAAACTAGAGCTTCTGTTTTGTAGTTGACAACTTTTTCGAAAAATCACTCTCTGAAGAGTTACAGTACCAAACAAAAATATATCATATTTTGCTGTTTCCAGTGAAACATGGTCAAACTTAAAAGCCCCAAGAAACTAGTTCAAAAATTTCAGATTTGTCTGGAATTTTCAGAGTGTACTAAACAAAACTAGAGTTTCAATGTTGTAGTTGACAACTATTTTGAAAAATTTGGTCCTGAGGAGATATGTCACGTGGAAAAAACCCAATGAAGCTGCGCCCTCAAAAAACCACCCCCCCCCCCTTCTCAAAAAACAAGAGGGGGGGGGTGGTTCTAAAAAGCCCGCTCCTTTCCACGTGGCATATCTCCTAGGACCTAACAATACAAAAAATTGACAACTACAAAATTGAAGCTCTATATTTGTTTAATACACTCTAAAATTTTCAGACAAATTGAAAAATTGTAGGCTATTTTTTTAGAGCTTCAAATTTGACTATTCTTTCACTGCAAAAGTCGAAATATATTCTGAATATGAATTTCGGGGTACTGTATCTCAGTTTCTGTGAGAGTAATCAAAAAACTGTCAACTACCAAAATGTTCAGTGTAATATGATACACATTTTATCAGTTGATAGCTTTTTGATACTTTGAAATAGAACCGAGATACGAAGGATTCTAAGAATTTTAGAGTTTGTTTGCTAGTCCATGAGAAAGGTCAAAATTGCTTATTTTTACACCTAGCCAGGCCAAATCTACTAGATTAGAGAGCTCATCCATTTTCGGATTAACACTATACACTATATAAAGGTCAGGATTACTGTAGAATGTCCCAAAAAAGAGAGGATCCAAAAAAAGAGGGGATCCATGATGAATATGAGATTTGATAAAAAGGGGGAGAAGGAAACTAGTCTCTCATTAAAGGCGCATGGCGGCAAACCATCAAAAAGGAGGATTAGGACAGGATTACGGTTTTTTTGATGGACAAGGGATGGTCAGCTTGTCCTAACTAGCAGATAAAAAATCGGACAAACAGAACAACAGACAGACATCTTTCCCGATAGCAATCTGAACTATGTTCCTTTACGGAAAACAACCAACAACAGGGGAAGAATGAGAGATAAGGGAAAATGGAGAGAATTAGAGAAACAAAGGAGAGGAGAACAAATAACAATTGTTGCATAATTTGTGAATGTGTGATAATGATCGGCGGCTGGGCTGGCGTTGATAGGGACAACAATGGAAAAACGGAACGGATAGGGGAGAGGTACCACGTGGTACCACGGTCTGAGAATAGGTCAAAAATGGACCAAGAACGGATCGAAATTGGACCAAGAACGGGCCAAAAACGGACCAAGAATGGACCAAAAACGGACTAAGAACGGACCAAAACGGACCAAAGTGGACCAAGAGCGGACCAAAAAGAACCAAAAATAAACTGAAAACGTACCAAAAACGGATGAAAAACGGACCAAATTTGTTTTCTGAAACTTCAGACTTCCCTAGGATTCCAGAATTTTGATATTTGGGATAATTTTCGGAATTTTCAAATTTTCTAGAATTATCAAATTTCCTAGAAGTTTTAAAATTTCAGGTTTCCATAAATTCCAGATTTTCTGAATTTATGAATTTCTGAATTTCTGAATTTCTGAATTTCTGAATTTCTGAATTTCTGAATTTCCGAATCTCTGAATTCCCGAATTTCTAAAATTCCGAATTTCTGAATTTCTTGAAATTGAGGATTTCTTTA
>NC_013488.2:18285680-18287372 GCF_000004555.2 Caenorhabditis briggsae | reverse complement strand
CAGGTCACCCGGTCAAGGTCACCCGGATCCAGGTCACCCGGATCCAGGTCACCCGGATCCAGGACAAGGGACCCCCGGGACACGTTCTCTGGAGCCCAGAGAAGGTGAGAACTGATCCTTCCTTTCATTTCCCTCTTCTTTTATATTACTTTCCCAGAGGTCATTGGTTTTTAAACCAAAACACGTAGTTGTTTTTATCTAGAATTTTAAATTTCTTTTAAAACATTTTTTCCGCGGGAGTTTCTTTTTTACTTGTTTTTCGTCACGTTTAAATATCACTTGATTTTTTTTCCGTTTGAAATCTATGAAACTCCATAGAGAGTTCCTCTATTATCTGATTATCTCGTTTCCTATGAAAGATATCAAAAATCTGTCTACTGATAAAATGTTCCTCGTAATATCAGTAACATTTTGTCAGTTGATAATTTTTTGATATCTCACACAGAAATCGAGATAAATTGACTCAAAGTTGAAAGTCACAGTGTGGGACCTATCAAGTGCCAAAAATGAATTACGAGCTTGAAAAAATGGTTGCATAATCAAGTTTCTTTGAATTTCAGATTGATAATTGTGAAAAATAATTATTTATTTATAGAGTTTTGGGAACTTCAAAAAAACTTTTAAAAAAATATTCCAAATCAAAGAATATAAAAAAATCAAAGAAAGAAAAAATGCTCTAAATCATGAAAGACAATTAAAAAAAGATCATTGGAAATTTAGAAATATTTAGAAAATTCTGGGAGTTTCTAGAAAATTCTAGCCAACACCACCAGGACTATTCCCATCGAGAGCTTTCCAAAATCAGCAGAATTACAGTTATCATCTTCACAAATGCTACAGTAACCCACGCCGTCCTGATCGGCGCATACTGTAGATGACGACTCGCATCTGGAGCCTTCTGGAGCGCACGCGCGGACCGTGAAGTTGGAATCCACTGGAAAATGTTTCGATTTTTCAAATATAATCTTGTTTATGTTTATTTTGAAGCTCTAATCTTGTTGGTTTCAAAAAAATTAATTTCTTAAAGTTTGGTTGCATATTGACTGAGTTATGGTAATTTGAAAATTTAAGATTTTTCGAGAAAAAAAACTTATTTTGGAAATTTTGGGTCTTCTACCAGTTTTTCAAATTTTTTTAAATCAAAATTTTTAAATATGGTCCCAAAATTGGTCTCCAAGACTGAAATTCGAACCGAAAGTTACCGGAAACTTCTAGAAAATTTTTTTTTCCAAGAGTATCTTTTTTTTTGCAGCTCAAGATGCTCCATTTATTTGTTCCGTTCTCTTTTTTTCCTTTTGTTCAATATGAAGAAAAATCCAGAAAAAACCGAAATAAATGTTCCACATTTTTCTAAGGGACCGCCAAAAGTACGACAACACTTGAAACTGGAAATTTCTGGAAATTTCCGGAAACTGGAAATTTCTGGAAATTTCCGGAAATTCAGAAATTCAGAAATTCAGAAATTCAGAAATTCAGAAATTCAGAAATTCAGAAATTCAGAAATTCAGAAATTCAGAAATTCAGAAATTCAGAAATTCAGAAATTCAGAAATTCAGAAATTCAGAAATTCAGAAATTCAGAAATTCAGAAATTCAGAAATTCAGAAATTCAGAAATTCAGAAATTCAGAAATTCAGAAATTCAGAAATTCAGAAATTCAGAAATTCAGAAATTCAGAAATTCAGAAATTCAG
>NC_013488.2:18280088-18285282 GCF_000004555.2 Caenorhabditis briggsae | reverse complement strand
CAGAAATTCAGAAATTCAGAAATTCAGAAATTCAGAAATTCAGAAATTCAGAAATTCAGAAATTCAGAAATTCAGAAATTCAGAAATTCAGAAATTCAGAAATTCAGAAATTCAGAAATTCAGAAATTCAGAAATTCAGAAATTCAGAAATTCAGAAATTCAGAAATTCAGAAATTCAGAAATTCAGAAATTCAGAAATTCAGAAATTCAGAAATTCAGAAATTCAGAAATTCAGAAATTCAGAAATTCAGAAATTCAGAAATTCAGAAATTCAGAAATTCAGAAATTCAGAAATTCAGAAATTCAGAAATTCAGAAATTCAGAAATTCAGAAATTCAAAAATTCATAAATTCGAAAATTCAGAAATTCAGAAATTCAGAAATTCAGAAATTCCGAAATTCAGAAATTGGAATTCAGTCATGAAAAAATTGGAATTCAGTCATTTTTAAATCAAAGATTCAAATTTTATTACATTTTCAAATCAAAAATCAATTGCAAAGTCTCCAACACAACATATAGATAAACACACAAACACAAAAATCGCGAAAACCAAGAAATCTATGAATTGCAATTGTCTCCCTCGCATCTGGAGCAACTTCCAGTTCCTTTGGAGAATTTGCAAATCGCCGGACCAGCCAGACATCCTGTTCTCTTGTTGGCACATGTGCGAAGAACGAATGGAGCTAAAAAATTGGGAAAAATCAAAAAATCAGGAGGCAATTTGGGGAAAATCGGAACTGATGAATAGAGTGGGAGCTGGGGGAGAGGGAAACGTGCAAAAACTGCAAAAAAACATTCCAGATTTTGACCTTATTATGTGAAAATCAATTTTCAAAATAGAAGATCTGGAACCAGCAAGTCTGGAGCTTTATAATGAGTATAAACACGTCTAATATCTTAATATGAGCGTAACTTGAGCATTTTTTGATAAAACTTTGTGAAACTTTTAAGTAAAAAGTTTTGAAATCCTCAAATTAATGGCTTCAAAATGAGGATAAAAACTAGGTAAACTCTAGATTTTGAGAATTGGCATAAATTGGGCAATTTTTGGACAAATTCTGTTCGAATGACAGTTTTGGAATCCTTAAATTGAGGGCTTCAGAATGAGTGGGAGGCTGACTTCGTTTGTGTTAAAGGGTTGTCCATTTTGAGCACAAATATCTCACTTCTTGTGAAATATATCAAAAAGTTGTCAACTAATAAAATGTGTATCATAATATTTAAAATATTTTATCAGTTGACCACTTTTGGACATCTATTACAGAAAATGAGATAAATTGGCTTGAAGTTAGAGTTTGGCTAAAAAACTTCTAGTAATTTAGCCAAAAAATCGATTTCCTAATTGTCTGATAGTCCTTAATTTTACAATTAATCTAAGGTGATTTTGAAAGCAATTTTAGTCCTTCAAATGCTATAATTTCGATAACTTACTATTAGATCAAAAACGATGGAGGCTCATTTTCAAACTTCAAACTTTGAACCAATTTATCTCATTTCCTGTGAAAAATAGCAAAAAGTTGTCAACTAAGAAAATATTTGTAATTCTATGATAAACATTTTATCAGTGCTCAAAGTGGACAACTCTTTTCAAAACTCAAGTCATGCTCACACTAATTTTGAAGCCCTGATTTTAGTGGTCCTCAAAATTTGATTCTGATTGAAATTGATTCGAGAATTGACCAAGTTATGTCCCAATTCATAAGCATGGGTCCTTACTTTCGCCCCTTCAAACTCACATTTTCCACCTTCACAAGTGAATTTCTGGCACACAAAGTTACCGGCTGTTCCCGTATCACACTGACGTGACTCATACCGATCTTTTGATCCCGAATAGCATCGTTTTGCGGATTCTTAAGAAAGAAAACTTGAAATTTCAGCTTCAAATCATTAGCCTGATAATTATAGAGACTTGAAAATCGGTAATTTTGAAAAATAGAAGTTAAAAATTCTTAACATCAAAATACAGTTTTTAACAAAAATTAGAAACGTTATAAGCTAACAAAAAGTCCCAAAACTCACCGGTAACCGCTACCAAAACTACCATAACCAGTGCCAAAGTCAAGAAAATTCTCATTTTTCCGAAGAATTGAAAATGGCTGAAAATGCTTACATAGCCAAAAAAATATGAGATCATAAAAAGAGACAAAATGGGAAATTCAAACATTGAAAATTGAAAAAAAAAAAGTGGATTGTAGCTGAAAATTTCAGAAAAAAGGTCAAAATTTAAAGTCGAAAAAAGAAGAGGGGTCAGTTGAAAAAAAATATATCACAAGAAGAGAAATAAAAGCGGAAGAAGGAAGCAAAATGAAAAGTGAAAAGATATTGGCCGGGTGTTTTGTTCTCTCTCTCTCTCTCTCTCTCTCTCTCTCTCTCTCTCTCTCTCTTTTTTCACATCAAAAAGAAGAGAACACAAGGGGAACAGCCGTTTCTATATTGATTGATTTTGAAGGACTCAATTTGATCCCAGAAGAATTTGGAAATGGCTAAAAAATAGATGAGTCATGGACAGTTGGTCATAACTTGGTCAGTTGTATCGCTAGAAGTTTGAAAGTTGTACCATTCGAAAGCTCGGAAAATTTTGCATTCAATAAACAATAATTTCAAATAATTTGTTTAAATAAGAACACTGAAAAATTGCCAATAAAAACGACACATAAAGAAACAAACAGAGAAAACAGACAAAAAGACAGGCGGGTCAATTATCTTTTTTTTTTGCTGTCAGTGAAAAAGTGTAACATCATCATCATTATCGAATCTAATGGCAGAGACATAGTAGTAGTAGAATCTTTGTGTTTTGTACACAACAACAAAGGAAAAAAATTCGGTGAAAAAACCGTAAACACTCAAGTAGAACGCCACACGGACCATCCACTTTGAGCCTATATATCTCATTTTTTGTAAGAGATATCAAAAAGTGATTAACTGATAAAATGTTTATCATGGTATCAGCAGCATTTTATTAGTTGACAACTTTTTGATACCTTTAAAAAAAAGGTTCGGGTGGCGTTCTATTAGAGTGTTTACGGTATATTTAATTTTTTGTTAATTTTTGAAAAACGTTAATTACGGAAATTAACAATTTCAAGGCTAATGAAACATGGTTTTCTTGAAATTCGGTTTATGAAAAACTCCTCAAAAAGTTGAATTTGTGGTCGCCCTGCTGAAGGAGCCGCCTCGCTACCAGCTGAGCTACGGTGGCGCAAGCTGCGCCGCCGGAGGGCAATCAACTTTGAGCCCATATATCTCAATCCTTGTGAAAGATATCAAAAAGTGGTCAACTGATAAATTGTTTATCATAATATGACCAATATTTTATCACTTGACAACTTTTTGATATCTTTTTCAGAAACCAAGATGAATTGGCTCAAAGTTAAAATTTCTATTTTAAGGCTCAAATTTTTCTAGTGAATTCTAGGTAATTTTTGGCGTCATTTTTAAAACTGTTTTTGAAACTGAACTTTTAAAATAAAACTTAAAAGCGGAGCTACTAGTAAATGTGTCTGTTTGTTGAGAAAATTGGGTGAAAGATAGGTTGAACAAATATTTAGTATTGGCAAAAAATGAAAGGCATACGGGACACAAATAGGCAACGGAAATTGATTTTTTGGAACTTAAATTTCTCAAAAAATAGCTAAAAATTCCTTTGAAATAGCCTTAAAATGTTTTTGAATATTCAAAAAGTTTTTTCAAAAAACTCAAAATTTAAAAACTTTCAAACTATTCCAAAACCTCTATAACCTTCACCAGAATTCTCAGAAGACGTTAGAAGAAATTCTGAATACTTCAATTGTCCCAGAATTCCTCTATTTGAGTATCATTTTGTGGGCAAGGGGTGGACCAAGAAAATTTGGGTATCAAATTTCACTTTTTTCGTTTTCTATATAACAATTAAAGGGAGATAGTTGAGGATGTATAAATGAAAATGTGTATAGAGAATCTTATAAATTATTGATATGAGTAAACAGATTGTACGATTTTTGCATTAATTTTTCATTTAGCGGGATTATGAAATCAAAAATTTGAAAAATACATTGAAAACAAATTAAATATACTTTCCAATAATGTGTGGCGGTAGAGCGACTTCTCCCTGAAACTTTTTAGTTGTTAAAATTAAAAAAAAATTCTAATTTTTTTTAAATTTTTAAAAATTAAAAAAAAAAGTATTTTTAAATTTTTTTTTATTTTTGAAAATTAGAAAAAAAAGTTACCCGAATTCGAAACTCGTCAGATTTTCGCATAGAAATGCGAAAATAGACAAACATGATGGTAAAAATCAGCGTGAGAAGAAGTGATCCAGTGGAGAAGCCGAGGAAGAAAATGGACCAACTGTTGGCTGAAAATGAGGAGTCTGAAATTGGGTTTTCAAATTTCAGATTGTTTGAAAAGACTATAAAAATGTAAAAAATAAAATTTCCTAAAATTCAGTGTAAAAATTATTCAAATTGGTTAAAAACTAAAATAGTTATGAAAGTTTGAAATTTTTGAAAAAAAACCGAAAAATTGAAATTTTTCAAATCTCAAGTTTTTTCGAATTTTTCTCGAATTTCTGATTATTTTTGGACATTTTGAAATTTTCAAAAAAAAAAAATCTAGAATCCGCAAATCCATTAATTATTGATTCCCTGAATATCCTAGCCTTTCTGGAATTTTCTGATACGCCTGGATTTGTAGATTTCAGAATTTTTAGAATTTTCAAAATTCCCTGAAATTCTGAAAATTTTGAGAAAAATTATTGAATTTTACGAATTTCAAATTTTGAAATTCAACCTTTCTAGAACTTCGAAATCTTGGAATTCGCCCACTTCAAGATTTTCGAATTACCTGGAAGTTCTAAAGTTCCGAATTAAAATATTTTACTAAAAGTTCAAATTCCTGTTTTCTCTGAATTTCACTAATTCCCAAAACCTAGAACTTCCTAATTCGAGTTTCCACAAACTTCCAGTAACTACAGTACCCCAACACTTTTTTTTAACTACAGCCTGTTTGCCGCTGGCTGGTGCGCCTTCGGCGCGATATGACCTATTTTTTTCCTTCAGTAATCTTAAAAATTCTAGCTACAGTAATCCTCTTACTAGGGAAGGTTGTAACTGGGGTATGGGACTTTGATATGAGGCCTATATCATTCGAAAGCTGAGAATGAGACATTTTCAAATATATATTCAGATTTTGCTGCGGACATTCCAGATCCGAGAAA
>NC_013488.2:18251157-18280078 GCF_000004555.2 Caenorhabditis briggsae | reverse complement strand
TGAGGACCAGACCTCCCCTTTTCTTATATGCATTGTGGAACTAGTTGAAAGCAGCGACTGGTGGTGTAGCGGTGAAGAGGGAGGACGGTAACTGACTAGGGTTGGGTTCGATTCCTCTCTCCTTTGTTTGTTTTTGTTTTTGTTTTCGGTTTGGTTTCCGTGTTTTTTCAAAAAAAAAATTTTTTTTGGAAAAAAGTCACCATGGGGTCCCCCCTTTGCTTTTTCAAAAATGAGATTTCAAACTCGATTTTCTCGAATCTGGTAAGTCCGCAGCAAAATCGAATTACATTTTTGAAAATGTCTCATTTTCAGCTTTCGAATGATATAGGTATCATAACGAAGTCCCATACCCCACAAACAACCTTCCCTAGTTAGCTACAATACCCCTAAACCTTTTTCCCCTAAAAAACTCACCCCAGTTCAATCCGAACAATTCGCAATGCATCAGGAAAACAAAAAAAAACAACAAAGGGTTTTTGTTGAATTAGAAATCAAATTAAAAGATTGAATGGATTTGTTTTTATTGGTGGAATTGGGTTATGTTATCTTTTCGGCGGAACGAAAAGAAAGAGATAAATTTAAAAAAAGTGGGGTCAATGTCATCACATCGGGTAAAAGGAAGAGATCGTCTCGGATTCCTTATTATGCCGTTTAAAAGAATAAAAAAAATTTCGAGAATCCTGACATTGAAAAAAAAACTAAAAACTGGAATTTTAAAGAATTCTAAAATTTGGAAAACATTGAAAATGTAGGCAATCCATGAATTCTAGTGAACATTTGAATTCTGAAATTAATAAATTTCCAAAAAATCATAAATTTCAAACGTTCCTAAAAATCAGTTATTTGAGAATCGAGAATCTTCAAACGGTCGTAAATAAAATATCGTAAACACTCCACAAGATATCAAAAAGTTGTTAACTGATAAAATATGTATCATGATATCAGCAACAAAATGACGCCAAAAATTACCTAGAATTTACTAGAAAAATTTGAGCCTTAAAATAAAAATTTCAACTTTGAGCCAATTTATCTTGGTTTCTGAAAAAGATATCAAAAAGTTGTCAAGTGATAAAATATTGGTCATATTATGATAAACAATTTATCAGTTGACCACTTTTTGATATCTTTCACAAGGATTGAGATATATGGGCTCAAAGTTGATTACCCTCCGGCGGCGCAGCTTGCGCCACCGTAGCTCAGCTGGTAGCGAGGCGGCCCCTTCAGCAGGGCGACCACAAATTCAACTTTTTGAGGAGTTTTTCATAAACCGACTTCAAGAAAACCATGTTTCATTACCTTTGAAATTGTCAATTTCCGTAATTAACGTTTTTCAAAAATTAACAAAAAATTAAATATACCGTAAACACTCTAATAGAACGCCACCCGGACCGTCCACTTTGAGCGTAAATATCTAACTTCTTTCGAAAGATATCTAAAAGTTGTTCACTGATAAAATATGTATCATGATATCAGCAACATTTTATCTGTTGACCACTTTTTGATATCTCTCACAGAAAATGAGATACATGTGCTCAAAATTGACGATTCAAGTGACGTTCTATTAGAGTGTTTACGGTAAACCCAATTTTAAACATTTTCGGACCATTTTTTCCCCAAAATTCCTAAAATTCCAAGTGGTTCTTATTCCTTTTTTCCCCTGTTAAGCACACTTGATGAATGACCGCTTAAAGACTGAAAAGAGGCAAGAAAGAGGAGGAAAATGCCATCAATTTTTGAGCAGTATACACATTTCTACATTTTTCTTGCAGTACAAATATTTTTCAATATCGGCCCTTTTTGTAAAGCTTTGAATTGCTGAAATTTCAAATAAATCCGAATTTCCAACTACCGGAACCACTCTAATAGATTACTCCGCTCCCCAAATCGTCTGCTTTGAGCCAAGATATCTCGATTCCAGTGAAAAATATCAGAATATCATCAACTGATAAATTGAGTAACATAACATCAGCTATATTTTGTAAGTTGACAAATTTTTGATATCTCTTACAGTAACCGAGATAAATAATCTCGAAGTTGAAAGTTTGGTTAAGGTGGGGGGGGGGGGGTCATATTAGAGTGTTTACTTTGAGCCCATATATCTCATTACCTGTAAATGGTAGCAAAAAAGGTCTACTGATAAATTGTTTATCATGATATCAGCGTACTTTTATCAGTTGAAAAAAATTTGATATCTTTTACAGGAAATGAGATAATTAGGCTCAAAGTTAAAAGTTAGGGGGGTGGGAGAGCCATATTAGAGTGCTTACTTTGAGCTCAATTATCTCGATTCCTGTAAAATATATCAATATTTTGTCAACTGATAAATTATTCATCAGAATATCACCAATATTTTATCAGGTAACATTTTTTTGATGTCTCTTACAGTAACCGAGATGAATAAGCTCAAAGTTGAAGCAATAATTTGTATAGACCCAGATTTTCAGGCCTAGATCAGGACCTCGATTTTTAATTTTCCGGAAATTCAGATTTCCCAGCTTTTCATATTTCCCAAGAACTCTAATCTCTCTCATTGCTCAGCTAATACATTTTCAGCTCTCAAATATTCTGAATCACCCTATAACGTCATCGTCCCCCGTCTCTTTTTTCCGTCCCCGTCCGTTATTTCCTGCCTCATCCTTCTCGAAAAAAAGAAGGCAGACAAAAAAAGAAGAAGACAAGGTCCCACTCCTTTTCTGGTCCCTTCAAATTCCCCAGAGTCACACCTAGATTACAGAGACGCAGGCACTTCTCTGCGTCTCTGTAGGGGCGCGCGCGCGTTCTCTCTCTCTCTCTCTCTCTCTCTCTCTCTCTCTCTCTCTCTCTCTCTATCTTGTGAGCGTACGTCAGGCGGTTAGCATCCCCCTCCCAAACAACCCCACCCGGTCCCCCGGTCGATATACATTATGCCCCTCTCCTCTCTATATGCTATACGTGTGTGTCTGGTTTCTCTGTCACTCTCGCCTCCCTTTCTCAGCCACTCTCTCCTTTCCCCCTTATCTCTCGCCCCTTGAGAAGGAGGACGATGTGTAGCAGCAATAGAACCCTGACTCTTTTCTCTTTTCTTCTTTTCTGCCCCATCTATCCCCGAGAGGGTCCGTTGTCTCCAGAAAATCGATAAGAGTGGGTTAGGGCGTTGTCCATCCATTAGGATTCGATTTTGATTTGAATATAATCGCTTTTTTTGCCTGAAAATTGCTGGAATCTGAGATTCTCAAAACCCAATTTTTTTCGAAAATGTCCGCTGTTATCTGACCTACCTTCATTATAATTCGTTTTTTTTGTCTGGAAAATTGCTTTCTGAAATTCTGGAAACCTTTTTTTCAAAATTCAAATTATGCTTTTATCTTGGAACCTTGGCTGAAATTAGCAGAAATTCCTTCTGAAAATCCATTTCCTTTTTGTTTTTCTTAATTTTCCCAACTTCTGGACCAATTCTTTTTTTAGTTTATACATTTTGAAATACCATTTTTTGTTCATAATATTTTGTCTAATAAGCCCAACCTGTCAACTTTAAGCTCAATTATCTCACTTGTTATTCAAGATATCAAAAATGTGACAACTGATAAAATATCGGTGATATTATGATAAAAAATTTTTCAGTTGACAACTTTTTGATATCTATTACAGGAATTGAAATAGCTGAGCTCAAAGTTAACGGCTTTATTTTTCAAAGGTTTAGCTAGAGTTTTTGTACTTTTTTGAATTTCAAAATTAGATATATTCTCCATGTTTAAGCCAAGGCTTAAATTGATAAAATCCCATTGAAATTTTTGAAAATTTACAAAATGACTGATTTCCATTTTTTTTTCTGAAATTCGAGATTCGAGCCCAAATTTCAAAATTTTCTTACATTTCTTAACGTTTCGATGTTCTTTAAATCTGATTTTCACCCCAAAACGGCCAAAACAAGTACTTGAAAATGTCTAATTTTCCAGTTTATTTGATTTTCCATGTTTTCTCTCTCTCTCTCTCTCTCTCTCTCTCTCTCTCTCTCTCTCTCTTTCTCTTTTCTCACTTTTATCAATATTTCCCATCATATGGCATCTCTTGTGACTGACTTTTTTTTTCTTTCTTCAGAGGTCACCACTAGCAAACAATTGTTCTTTGAACTCGAAAATTTGAAATTTTGAAAAGTTTTTTTTTTAAATTTCTCAGTAATACTTTTTTTTAAAAAATAAATCAAACTTTCGGAATACGTCAAAAAATTGTTTGGTAATTGAGTTTTGATTTTTAATTGTTAGGAGGATTTGGCAAGTCATCAGCTTCGTTTTGGCTCAAAAATCAGTGTTCTATCTCGTCTGGGAGCTGAGATACAGTCATTTGAAGTTTTGTAGGCTAGAGACGCAGACGACGAGACACTCTAACTGTCTGTGCCTCTTCAAACCTTCAAACGATTGTATCTCGCCTTACAGATGTGCTGGAAAGTTGTTTTTGAACCGAAATGAAACCCAGGAAAATTGGTTTTTGGACCGAAATGAAACCCAGATTTAGATATTTTTTCCGAATCTTTCAAGTATTGAAATTGAACAGAAATCAGATTTTTTTGAAATTTGAAATAATCCGATTCACTTCAAATTTTCCGACAAACATTCCTTACGTTCTGGGTTCAGTTTAGTTCAAAAATCAGCTTTCCAAGCCGTCTGTGAGCTGAGATACAGCGGTTTAAAGTTTTGAAGAGACGCAGACAGTTAGCGTTTCTCGTCGTCTGCGTCTCTAGCCTCCAAAACTTCGGAATACGGAAAAAATTGTTTGGTCCCAAAATTTTTTCTTTGTCGGCAACTGATTGAATAAGAAAGAAACAAAATGAAGAGTAAACACTTGGGGGACATGTGATTCAATCTTTCGGAGCCTTTTTTTTTTGTTTTTTTTTCTTTCCAATAGAAATTTGGGACTTTCTAGCTTCCTTGTGAAGAATTTATATACTTTTTAATCATTTTTTTTTAATTTCCAGCTCTTTCCTCAAGCTCTTGTATATATATATATATATATATCGGTGGAAATTCTCAAATTTTAGTCAAAGATGGAACAGGTGGGCGGAGAATACGAGTATGATAAACGGGATGATTTGGGACGAGGACAGTTTGCTATAGTGTACAAAGGACGGGTTATAGAGGTGAGCACTAATATTTTAACCTATGAAATTGCATACGATTTGAAAGGCTAGAATTTGGAAACTTCAAAAGTGTAATCTGATGTAAGATAGGAAGATTTTGAGCCAAGTTATGACTTTTTGAAGTTTTCTAGAGCTCAAAATGAAAAATTTAACTTTGAGCTCAATTATCTCGGCTCCTATGAGATATAGCAAAAACTGGTTAACTGATAAAATGTTTGTGATAATATAATAAACAATTGATCAGTTGACAACTTTCTGATATGTCTTATAGGAACCGAGATTGACTCAAAGCTCAAAGTTGAGAGGTATTAGTGTGATTTTTATTTTACTTGAAAGCTGAAAATGTTTAAATTCCAAAAATATTATCAGATCTGAAATTGGAGCGTTTTGAGCCAAGTTATGCTCGTTTAAAGAGGTCTTGCTAATTATTTTCATATCATTTGAACGCTGAGAATGTGTAAATTTCAAAAATCAAGTTCAAAATCTGCCAAAATTGAGTTTCAGCCGAGTTGTGCCCCTTTAAACAGCTTGGTCATTCTTTGGTGTACCTTCTACCTAGACCAAGGATTTTTTCCTCACTTCAAAAAGTGTTTCTTGTCCGAAACGTTTGAAATCCATCATTTTTACACTTCTCCTCCTTCTCCTTCTCTACACCAACACAAATTTCTCCCATCATCATGTAATTCAATCTTTTTGCAGAATCCAGACGTCGCAGTCGCCATCAAAGCCGTCTCGAAGAAGGAATTCGGCCGTCACCGTCAACAACTCGGCAAGGAGATCAAGATATTGAGAGATTTGGCAAAAATCCAGCATGAGAATGTGGTTCGCCTAATCAAGTGCTCCGAGACCCAAAATCATGTGTTTCTGGTCATGGAGTACTGTAATGGTGGCGATTTGGCTGATTATTTATATGCGTCGGGGACACTAGCAGAGGAATGTATTCAGCATTTTATTATTCAGATTTGTGAGTTTTTTTCTGAATTTCTGAATTTCTGAATTTCTGAATTTCTGAATTTCTGAATTTCTGAATTTCTGAATTTCTGAATTTCTGAATTTCTGAATTTCTGAATTTCTGAATTTCTGAATTTCTGAATTTCTGAATTTCTGAATTTCTAAATTTCTGAATTTTTGAATTTTTGAATTTTTGAATTTTTGAATTTTTGAATTTTTGAATTTTTGAATTTTTGAATTTTTGAATTTCTAAAATTTCAGCTCGCGCCTTGGAAGTCATGAACAAGTTGACAATTGTGCATCGGGATTTGAAGGTGAGTCTCTCTAGACATTCCAATTGCAGCCAATCATACTTAATCCTACAAAAATTTTCCCTAATTATCTCTTAATACCCTTTAATTGGCATCATAATACCAGCCAATCAATTTCAGCCCCAAAACATTCTCCTCTGCTACAATCCCAAAATACTCAACCCCACCTACTCGGAAATCACTGTGAAGCTCGCTGACTTTGGATTCGCTCGAATCCTAAACAATGGAATCATGACCCAAACTTTCTGTGGCTCTCCAATGTACATGGCTCCCGAAATTCTGATGGGTGAGATGTACGACGCAAGGGCTGATCTCTATTCGATCGGAGTGATTTTCTATCAATGCCTAACTGGAAAACCACCATTCCCAGCTCAAAATCCAATGCAGCTACGCAATATTTATGAAAAATCCTTGGAGCTGAAGCCAAATGTTCCGGAATGGTGCTCAGATGTTCTTGAGGATCTTCTAGTGCGAATTATCAAGAGAAATGTGGCGAATCGAATGACTTTCAACGATTTCTACACCCATCCTTTTCTTACGGACCCTTTGAAGCCATCTCCATCGAAAAGGATTCTGGAGAACGCGCCGATGGGTATTAATCAAATGGTGATTACTCCGAAACCAGTGAGAAGGATTGAAAATGCTCCTGTGATGGTGAAAAACAGTCCAAAACCAGCGGCGGTGAGAAATATAATGAGCAAGAGCAAAGTTCAAAAGGCAGCAAATCCGTTCTTGGAGCAAAAGGCAATGATGCCAGAGGAGGTGGACGAGAGTTTTGAGGATTTCACATTTCTACCAATGCAGCCGAAGAGGAGTGTAGTTGCAGAAAAAGAGGTAGGTCGATTCTCATTAAGAAAGATTGCCACTGAGAAAGATTCTTATTAAAAAAGTTCAAGGTTCTCACTAAGTAAAATTTTCACTATGAAAGATACTTATTGAGAAAAATTCTTATTGAGAAAGGTCCTTATTGAGACAAGTTAAGGTTCTCACTAACTAGGGAAGGTTGTAACTGGGGTATGGGACTTTGATATGAGGCCTATGTCATTCGAAAGCTGAGAATGAGACATTTTCAAATATATATTCAGATTTTGCTGCGGACATTCCAGTTCCGAGAAAATCGAATTTGAAATTTAGCTGAAATTGGAATATTTTGACGGCCAGATCTCCCCCTTTCTTATATGCATTGTGGAACTAGTTGAAAGCAGCGACTGGTGGTGTAGCGGTGAAGAGGGAGGACGGTAACTGACTAGGGTTGGGTTCGATTCCTCTCTCCTTTGTTTGTTTTTGTTTTTGTTCACGGTCTTTGTGGAAATCTTCAAAATGTTCCGAACACATTTTTCAAAAAAAAATTTCATTTTGATACTGAGAAATTGTACTTTCTTAAATGTTTTAAGTAATATCTAGTTTTTGACTATTTCGTTAATCAACACTAAACACTTTCACACAGCTTTTGTTTGTCAAAGTTCATAAGGATGGTTCGTTTTAAGAGCCAAACATCAATCAGACATGATTTGTGTCTATGATTTCTCAAATTTTGAGTGTTACTGGGCGATCATCGTAGTACTACGGTTTGTTGAAAATCAGAAAAAGAATCAAAATGTCTTGATCACGAGAAGAAAATAGGTTATCAAATTTTGTAAAAAACCTAATTTACTTGTTCTTTTTCGTTTAATACCTTTTCAGCCGAAAAAAAAATTTTCAAAAATTTTCAAAAAAAAAGTCAAGGGGGTACTCCATGGAACTTTTTTTCAAAATTTTTTTCTGAAAAAAAACGCTTAAACTTGGTCACATTGTACAGAAACTTCTAAATTTGCGATCACAATCAAAAAAAAACATCCAAAATCTTTTGTAAACCATTAACTTTCTATTCTCAAAAGTCAAATAGTGGTTTGAAAAAATGATGAACTCGATTTTCTCGAATATGGTAAGTCCGCAGCAAAATCGAATTACATTTTTGAAAATGTCTCATTTTCAGCTTTCGAATGATATAGGTCTCATAACGAAGTCCCATACCCCACAAACAACCTTCCCTAGTAAGAAAGATTCTCAATAAGACAAGTTCTCACTAAGAAAGTCCCTTGTTAGGAAAAATCCTTATTAAGAAAAGTTCTCACTAAGAAAAATTCTCAACAAGAAACATTTTTCACTAAGAAATACCCTCAATAAACATAGATTCTCACTAAGAAAGATCCTTTTTACCTATTCTCCAGGATCCTCCAAAAAACAACACCATCTCAACAATGCCCAAAGATCTGCCACCCTTGGTACCTGTGAATCGAGCAATTTACCTAAAAATGCGAGAAGCTCTGGAGGCTAGAAGGAACGGAGGCAAGAAGCCAGTAGAGAAGGATATTGCCAAAAAAGTGATGCCGATCGTTGATGAGAATCCCGTATTTGCTAGAAGAACCACACTTCCCAATCCGAGTGCGGAGGAGATACAGAAATTGAGCATACCGCATCGTGAGTGATTGTTTTGGGTTTTAAAGGGTCTATCCTAGAAAACGACTCCTTTTCCGAGAAGAATGGTCCCATCTAGGAATAAAATGATTCCTAAAATTTAATTTTTTAGCACGATTCGTGATCCTTGGAGATGGAAAGCGTTTGCAAGTGGTTACTGTAGATGAGAAGGAGAAGCAAGTGGAAAATCAGCAAGTGATAGAAGAAAAACCCAAAATCAACGAGCAACCGGATTTCAGCAGTTTGCCAATCCAAAATGTATTCATTGAGGAGAAGAATAGGTAAGCGTGGTACACTGAGATTGCTTACTGTAGATGATCCTTATTAAGAAAATTCCTCACTTAAGAAAGATTCTCACTAAGAAGTGCCCTCATTAAGAAAGACACTTATTAAGAAACGTCCTCAGTAAGAAAGGTTCTCAAGAGAGATTTTAACTAGGCAAGATCCTCACTAAGAAAGAGCCTCACTAAGAAGAGCCTTCTGCTTATCCATTCTAAACCAAACATTTTTAGCTCTTCCAAAATTCACGAATCCATCTACAACGACGCCTTCATGTTTCCATTCGCCTCTGCTCCAACAGCTACACCATCCAACCTCATTCTCCCTAAGGAAATTCAACCCTTATCCTTAAAAATCATCCCTGCCTCACTGCAACCGCTCATCCCCGAAACTTTTCATTGCGATCAACACAAACAACTCCTTGCTAAGCTTCAATTCGTCAATGAGATCGTCAACGAGCTCATAAATCTAGCTGACCAGAAGAGTAACCCATTGGCAGTAGCCATGAAGCAAAGGAAGCTTAAAACCAATTCGTCACATCAGAGAGCTGAGCAATTGGCGGTGTTGGTTCGAGCACTGCATATGCTCTCATCGGCGATGCTTTTGGCTCAAGAGAAGGTGGATCTGAAGGAGTTGGAACCGACTAAAGCAGTGCAGCAGGTTTTGAATCAATTGAATGATAAATATCATTTTTGTGTGGTAAGTTAAGCTTGTTCCAAATATTCCACGCGGCCAAAATGCTATTCTGAGCATTTTCAGAGCTTCTAGATACTGAAAACTGCTTAGAGCTGCTTTGAAAACCCTTAAAAGCATCAAAAATCGCAATTTTCTACCATTTTGAATTTTCGCGTCCAGATGGCCTAGTGGGCTTTTCCACTGAATTTTTACCAAATTCAACACCAAAGTTCAATTCCTCTAAGTGTCAAAATTTTTTTTATTTTCGTATGGATCTTGAAAAATGCATTTTTATCCGTTTTGGATGCTTCCAGCGTTCTATTTTCAGAATAAGCCCCGTCAAATTGGCTGAAAATGGGGCTAATGTTGAAAATAAAACGTTCCAAGCATTCAAAATGGATAAAAATGCATTTTTCGAGGTCCACACAAAAATCAAAAAAGTTTTGACACCCAGGGAAATCGAACTTTGGTGTTGAAATTCGTAAAAATTCAGTGGAAAAATCCACTAGGCCATCTGGACGCGAATTTTCAAAATGGTAGAAAATCTCGATTTTTGAGGTTTTCGAGGGGTTTAGAGCAGTTTTAAGCGCTTTTTTCAGTGTTTAGAAGCTTTTCAAATGTAAAAAGTGTACACTTCAAACGCCGAAAAATTCCAGATGCGCTCCCAACAAATTTCGAAATTCGGCGTCCCTGCCCAAGACCCATCTCTCCCACTGATCTCCGCCGAACGAGTCATCTACCGGCACTCCATTGATCTCTGCGAAGATGCTGCTCTCGATGAGCTCTTCGGTAACCCTCACAGGTGTAGCGAACGCTACCAAACCGCCTATCTTTTGTTGCATGTTCTAGTAGAGCAGGCGAACTGTGATAAGGATAGGGATCTGTTGAAACGGTAAGGATCTTCTATTTTGAAATTTTTTTTCTTAATGAAAAGATAAAATCCTGAGATTCATTTTAGTCCAAAACCCAACGTTCTAGCACTTCTAGAAGCCGAGACACAGCCGTTCAAAGTTTTGGAGAGACTCAGACAGTTAGAGTGTCTCGCCGCCAGCGTCTCTAGTCTCCGAAACTTCAAATGACTGTATCTCGGTTCACAGTGGCCCTAGATAAGTGATTTTGGGACCAAAATCTTTAATTTTTGTTGATTCAAAATCTTTTTCGGTTAGCTTGGCTTTTTTTTACGTTTCTGCTTCTCCTTTCAGATACAGAATCGCCGTCGTGAATCGCCTTCGAATTCTGGAGCGTCAGGGATACGTGGCGTATGTCTAACAATGTCTAACAACCCATTTTTTGTTTGCTCACCTCACGAAGCTCCGCCCCTTTCCTAATTTGTGTATAATAAATGTTGTACATGTTGTAGTCATATTAACCTCTGTTTCTTTTTTAAATTTCAAAAAATCTGAAATTTCAGAATTTGTGGGTTTGCGTGGTGGTTGGAAAAATCCAGAATCTAGATATTCTATTTTACTACTGTACCATTCAATCGATTTCGAACTATTTTTTGGTCCATTTTGACCACTTTTCTATTTATTTTGAATTTCGCCCCAAATTTTTTTTTGACCCAAAAATCATTATTTTTTGAATTCCTTTCTTATTCTAACCAATTGATTCTATTGTCCTCAATTTCTTGAATTTCAAAACCTTGTTCACCAGTTTTTAGGGGCTATTTTCTAGGTATACCCCCAACAAGATAATCTTTCTCAGTGAGAATCATTCTTAGTGAGAATCTATCTTAATAAGACTCTTTCTTATTGAGAATTTTTCTTAGTGAGAACCTTTTTCCTTCTTTTCCAGTAAATGATCAAATCCCAAAAATTTCCAACCCTCTTTCCAAAACTTCATATCAAGTTTGAAATTAAGAATTTTCCAAAATTCACATTTTCTTTTTTTTCAACTTTCTCTCTCTCTCTCTCTCTCTCTCTCTCTCTCTTTTCCTAAACTCTCTCTCTCTCAAATCTCAAAATTTCAGCACACACACTTCTGAAATTTCCCTGAAAATCCATAAATGAAGAACTGAATGGAGCAGTTTGACGGATTCGAATATCGCAAAAATGACCTGCTGGGTCATGGAGCGTTTGCGATTGTCTACAAAGGACGATATGTTGATGTGAGTAGAATGTTCTGGAAATTATGACCCCCGACAACTAAAAATTTCCAGCACCACGAAATACCGGTGGCCATCAAGGCGATCGCCAAGAAGAATATCTCAAAATCCAAGAATCTGCTGACCAAAGAGATCAAAATTCTAAAAGAACTGTCGAGTATGAAACATGAGAATGTGGTGGCACTGCTGAAATGTACAGAGACACCCACTCATGTTTATTTGGTCATGGAGTACTGTAATGGCGGAGATTTGGCGGATTATTTACAACAGAAGACTACTTTGAATGAGGAAACTATTCAGCACTTTGTGATACAGATTGGTGAGTTATCGTGGTGGTAAAACTGAAAATTTAAAGATTCTGAAAATATAACTTTAATTGGAAATCGTTCCGTTTTGATCTAAGTTACGCAAGCTTATAAATTTCAAAGCCAATTTTTTGTCCGTTTTTGGTCCATTTAGACAGTTTTTCGGTCCACTTTCAGCGACACATTTGAAATTCGTTTTTCTGAACAAGCTGAAAATTTGAAGTTTCTGAAAATGTCATTTAAATTACAAATAGGACATTTTTCAAAGCCAAGTTGTGCGAACTTGAACATTTTGAAGCCTATTTTTGGTCCGTTTTTGGTCCGTTTTTGGCAGTACGGTCATTATACCGTCGTAGCCTAACTTGTGCAAGTTGGGTTTTCTAGGCCTCCATGTTAAATGATTTAAAAACACACCAAGAACAATTCTAGGCCAATTCTAGGCTTTTGAGACATTTCTTGGCCAAAAAAAGTTGGTGGCCTAGAAAACTCATCTTGCAGTTAGGCCACTATGTTAATATAACCCAGAAAACACATCAGTGTCAAGTTAAGCCGTTTCAAAATTCAGCTCCAAAAAAGAGAAAAGAAAATTAGAAATTTCGGTGCCAAAATCACTTTTCTAGGACCACTGGGAGCCGAGATACAGTCATTCGAAGTATCGGAGGCGAGAGACGAGACACTCTAACTGTCTGGGTCTCTCCAAAACTTCAAATCGTTGTATCTCGATTTCTAGATGTGCTAGAACGTTGGTTTTTGGACTAAAATAAAGCACAGAATTTGGGAAATTTGTTTTTTTTTAATACAGAATTCCAATTTAAAACTTAACTAGGCTGAGAAACATCTCAATTTCAATTTTCACCCATTTCCAGCCCGAGCCATGGAAGCAATGACGAAAAAAGGAATTGTGCATCGAGACCTGAAACCCCAAAACATCCTCCTTTGCAACAATTCTCGTACCCAAAATCCACACTACTCTGACATCACCATCAAACTCGCCGACTTTGGTTTCGCCAGATTCCTCAACGACGGTGTAATGGCAGCCACCCTATGTGGATCTCCAATGTATATGGCTCCAGAAGTCATTATGTCAATGCAATACGATGCAAAAGCAGATCTCTGGTCCATTGGAACCATCCTATTCCAGTGTCTAACCGGAAAAGCTCCATTTGTAGCTCAGACTCCTCCACAATTGAAAGCCTACTATGAGAAAACCAGGGAGCTTCGACCCAATATCCCTGAATGGTGTAGTCCGAACCTTCGGGATCTTTTATTGCGACTCTTAAAGCGTAATTCAAAGGATCGTATATCCTTTGAAGACTTCTTCACTCACCCCTTCCTCACTTCTCCATTAATGCCATCGCCATCTAAACGGATTCTGGAGAGTGCACGGTCGCCAATGCCCAATCGCAGAATTATCACACCCCAATCAGCCCTTCCAGTACCGAAGAGAGCCGGATCTGCAAAGCTGGAGAGTCCAACACCGGCTAGAAGGATTGGGGAGTCGCCTAGAGTTCAAAGAAGGATTATTACGCCATCGATGAATTCTCCAGTGCCACAGGATCAGAATACAATGCAGGAAAGCACGGATTTCACGTTCTTGCCGCCTAGACAAGATGGAAGTCCCGTTAAGCAGGTGGGTAAATTCTTAGGATCCTTGAGACCATTATTAAAAGTCTTTCTGGCGGCTAGGCTTTAATTTCCATGAAGGCAAGATACCATTCAAGCTAGATACAGCTGGTTCGACGTTCAACGTCCTAGTCTGAGACTTCAGGGACCCTAAAGTAGGATTTAGCCGTCTTCAGGCTTCTAGACTTAGCTTCAAAAGTCTCAAGATGCTGAGCTCGAAGCTCAGGATCCTTAAGCTAGAAATCCAGGTCCTTAACTTTTAGTTATAGTCCTTGGGGCTCTAAAATCCTACGACCTAAGACTTTTATATAACATTTGGTCTTCTTTCCCTAACCTACATGTTCAATCTCATCCATTCCTAATAATCTTTTGTGGTTCAGGTCCAAGTTCACACCAATGTCTCACCATCACTAACCACTTGCAAGCCGGTGCCAGTGCCCAGTCAACGTTTGACCTACCAGAAGATGGAGGAACGTCTGGCGGCTGCAAGAAAGACTGCCGTGCCAACATCGTCACCCAGCCGGGATACTGTACCTCAGCAAATGGTACAGAAGCCAATCCCACAAGACACTGATTATGTCAGAAGGACGACTCTTCCGGAACCAAATGCACAGGACGTTGAGAAGTTGACACTTCCGCATCGTGAGTTTTTTTTTGATTGGGTGGACTATTTTGACTTTTTAAAGTTTGAATTTGGGGTGCTGGTTTTGTGAAGTTTTCCTTTTTATGAGTACCGTATTAAAAACGTTTTGAGAAGTGTAAAAAATTGGCAAGTCATCAGCTTCATTCTGGCTCAAAACTCATCTTTAACGACCACCTGGGAGCTGAGATACAGCCATTTGAAGTTTTGGGGGCTGGAGACGCAGACGACGAGACACTCTAACTGTCTGCGTCTCTCGAAAATTCCAAATTGATATATCTCGCTTCCTGGATGTTCTAGAAAGTTCGTTTTTGCACTGAAGCTAGAAACTTTGGTTTTTCAAAAATCAATTGAAATTCATATTAGTCACCAGCTAACTGGTGCGCCATCGGCGCGATCTAACCTAATTGTGTTTTATATGTAAAAGAAAGATAATACTCTTTATTGACTTCAATTTGCAACAAAAATTGATTTTCTAAGTCGCCTGGGAGCTGAGATACAGTCATTTGAAGTTTCAGAGGCCAGAGATGCAGACGGTAAGACACTCTAGCTGTCTGCGTCTCTCCAAAACTTCAAATCGTTGTATCTCACCTTCTAGAAGCGCTAGAACGTTGGTTTTTGCTCTAGATTGAAGAACTGAAGAGCCTAGAACTTTGACACCCTACGGACCAGGAATGCCTATTACCTAGACTACCGTAACTTAGAAAAATGGCTACCACAGCTCTGTATAAGGTATTGTATCATGATAAAGAACTTGGAATCTAGCCTAGATCGGGGCCTGGGCTTCTTGGATCATTTGGATACTGAAATCCCTTTTCTAGGACCACTGGAAGCCCAGATACAGTCCTTCAAAGTTTTGGAGGCTAGAGACGCAGACGACTAGGCACTCTAATTGTTTGCGTCTCTCCAAACTTTTGAACGGTTGTATCTCGGCTTCTGCTAGGCCTATTAAGCTTCATACTTTAGAATTTTGGTCCTTGAGACTTCTGAACTTTATCTCCTCAACCAAATCCTTCCCCTTTTCAGCGACCTTTGTTGTATGCGGCAATCCGAAGCCCTCATCATCACCACCGACCGCCGCCACCACCCCAGCCAGCCGTGTTCGCCGCTCCACCATCTCCACCGCTCCCACAGAAGACCTCCCTAGTGCAGTTTCTGACAAAGTGCTTCAGAATGTGAACGAGTCGAACTTCCCGAAATCCGCCACTACCGCCAACATCCAGGGTATCCAACGTGGCAATCGGGATCGATCGGTGACCGGACCACCGGTGGCGACAATACATGAGAACGAGCCGCTGGATAATGCAAAGTATCAGCAGACCGATGTGAACTCGTCGCCGACCAGTGCTACGGCTCAGCCGTTTGTGATTAATAAGAATCAGTGAGTTTTGATTTTTAATTGTTAGGACGATTTGGCAAGTCATCAGCTTCGTTTTGGCCCAAAAATCAGTGTTCTATCTCGTCTGGGAGCTGAGATACAGTCATTTGAAGTTTTGTGGGCTAGAGACGCAGACGACGAGACACTCTAACTGTCTGTGCCTCTTCAAACCTTCAAACGATTGTATCTCGCCTTACAGATGTGCTGGAAAGTTGGTTTTTGGACCGAAATGAAACCCAGATTTAGATATTTTTTCCGAATCTTTCAAGTATTGAAATTGAACAAAAATCAGATTTTTTTGAAATTTGAAATAATCCGATTCACTTCAAATTTTCCGATAAACATTCCTTACGTTCTGGGTTCAGTTTAGTTCAAAAATCAGCTTTCCAAGCCGTCTGTGAGCTGAGATACAGCGGTTTAAAGTTTTGAAGAGACGCAGACAGTTTGCGTTTCTCGTCGTCTGCGTCTCTAGCCTCCAAAACTTTAAAGGACTGTATCTCGGCTTCCAGGCGGCGTAGAAAGCTGATTTTTGCACTAAATCGAAGCTGATGGTTTGGAGATTTTTTGAGATTTTAAAATCCTTAAGTTCCTAGTTTACCAGTGCCTTTAGACCCTCCGACCTTATGATCCAATCGCCCCAATCAATCAATATCTTTTCCAGCGACTCATCCGACGAGGAAGACGACGTCCGTGAGCCAATGAGTCTTCCATTCGCGTCTGGAAGCCATGCCGCGCATCAATCTTCTTTCAAGAAGATCTCATCGGACTCGAAAATCTCCATGAAACCCCAACCACAACAACCATTCATCCCACCATTCCAAGACAACACATCCAACCCACCATCCCCAATGGAACAAGATGGTCCCGCCCTTCCGCCAGCTCTCGACCAAGAGATTGTGCTCGGCGAGGAGCATAAACAGATTCTTGGCAAACTTCGCTTTGTCGCTGAACTCGTGGATACCCTAATGCATGTCGCTGAGCAGAAGGACAACCCATTGGCTTCAGCTATGGCGTCAAGACGGCAGTTGTTAACAACGGGGACTTCTACTACAAACACGTCATCACCATACAGAAGAGCTGAGCAATTGGTTGTCTATGTTAGAGCTCTTCATATGCTATCGTCGGCATTGCTTCTGGCTCAGACGAATGTGGCAAATCATGTACTACATCCATCCCAGGCAGTTCAGCAGGTGCTAAATCAGTTGAACGATAAGTATCATCAGTGTTTGGTAAGATTTTATAGTGTAGAAACCTTATTTTCAGCTTTTTTGGAGTTTCTAAGCACTGAAAACGTGCTGAAAACTGCAATAAACTCCTTAAAAACCTCAAACCCTTTAAAAAATCACGATTTTCTGCCATTTTGAATTTTCACGTCCAGATGGCCTAGTGGATTTTTCCACTGAATTTCTACAAATCTCAACACCAAAGTTCGATTCCTCTGGGTGTCAAAACTTTTTTGATTTTTGTGTGGACCTCGAAAAATGCATTTTTGGCAGATTTGGATTCTTGGAACCTTTTTTTCGAAATTTTGAAGTTTTCAGCCAAAAAAAAATTTCTCTGAAAATAAAAAGTTCCAAGCATCCAAATTCTTTAAAAGTGCACTTTTCGAGGTCCACTCAAGAATCAAAAAAGTTTTGACACCCGGAGGAATCGAACTTTGGTGTTGAGATTCGTAAAAATTCAGTGAAAAAAATCCACTATGCCATCTGGACGCGAAAATTCAAAATTGCGATTTTTGGCATTTTTAAGGGGTTTTAAGCAGTTTTGAGCAGTTTTTCAGTGTTTAGAAGCTCTGAAAATGCTAAAAATCGAAGCGTTTTCGGCTTTGCAGACCTTCAGACTCTTATGAACCTTGAAAACTCTATTTTTTCAGGTCCGATCTCAAGAACTTGCCTCATTGGGTCTCCCTGGACAGGACCCTGCTATGGCGGTCATCTCAGCTGAGCGTATCATGTATCGACATGCTATAGAGCTGTGCCAAGCTGCTGCGCTCGATGAGCTCTTTGGCAATCCACACCTTTGTAGTCAGAGGTACCAGACAGCCTACATGATGTTGCACACGCTGGCGGAACAGGTCAATTGTGATCAGGATAAGACTGTTTTGACGAGGTGAGTGGCTTTTTGAAGTTTCGGTCCATTGAATTTGTCTGCAAAATGAATAAAAAATCAAATTTCCCATTTTCAGATACAAAGTCGCCGTTGAGAAACGTCTACGCATCCTGGAACGACAAGGATTCGTGGCAGCGGTCAACACATAAAATAAGCTCCGCCCACTTTTTTGCTAAAATTTATTTTTTGTCTTCAACAGAGCCTCCACACCCCATGCCTTGACGAGTAGCCCCTAAAATTTTTTTTTCGTTTTTTTCATTTTTTTTCAGATTAGACCCCCAAAAAATCCCAGTTAATTCAACAAAATTATTTTGAAAATCCCAAAAAAATCCCATTTTTTCTGTATAAAATTTTGTGTCAAAACTCCCCCAGTCCCATTTTTTTCGTCCCAATTTTCCCTGGAAACTAGTCATAAAGTTTTTTTGTGTACAGAAAAAAATGTTTAATCCAAAAAACCCAGCAAATGCGCTCTAATGCACACACGATGCCTTCCTGAGAAAAAAAAGGTGGACCTCACATCTCCAGATGTCTGCGTCTCTTGTTTTTCGGTGTCTCTTGTTGCATGCGTCGCGGCTGCGCAGCGTTTTGCACTTGGCATGGCAACGAATGGCACTTTTTGGAAATATTTTGTTTTTTAATAGATTTTCATATTGTTCAAAGAAATTCAATAGCTATTTTTCATAGATAATTCAATCAAACATTTTATACATTTCGATAAATTACAGTAACCCAAAGTTTCTGGAATTTTGAAGTATTCACTTTTCTGGAGTTTTTGGAACTTCTGAGAACTTTGATTTTCTGGAATTTCAAAAATTTTCCGAATTCTTGAATTCCGGAAACTTTCAAAATTTCGGAAATTTTGAAATTTTGAAATTTCTGGAATTTTTGAAATTTCGATATTCTGGAATTTCAGAATTTTTTAAAATTACTGGAATTTTTGAAATTTCGATATTCTGGAATTTCTGAATTTTTTAAAATTACTGGAATTTTTGAAATTTCGATATTCTGGAATTTCCGAATTCTTTTTTCAAAAGCTGAATATATGCTTCCCTCTCACAAGACTCGTCTGCCAACACTGCACACCGTCACGCAAGATTGCGGACATGTCCGAATTTTGAAATTCCTCGTTTTTGAGACCTTAAGCTTTTTTTGAAATTCTCCTGCTCCGTTTTCCAGAAAACTATCTTAAAATTTTCAGATGGACGAAGATCCCGACGATTCTGCAAAATCCCAAGTTTTGAATAACTATCCCATTCTCAAGGATATAATAAACAAGTGTGATTTGCCAACAATGTGAGTTAGTGAGAATTTTTCGGCTCTTTTCTAGTTTAGAGGTCCCAAAAAAGAATAGAGGTCCGAAAAAAAAATAGAAGTCCCAAAATAAAATAGAGGTCCCAAAATAAAATAGAGGTCCCAAAAAAGTTTAGAGGTCCCAAGAAAAAATAGTGGTCCAAAACTTAAAAATGCACAGATACCGGAATAATGTACTAAAATTTGAATTGTGTAAGAATTTAAAGTTTTGAGGTCTTATAGCAAAATAATTGTTGATGATATATTTTATACTTCTAATAGGCTTAGGAATGCATATTTTCTCACAATTATCTAAGCCTGAGAAACAGCATAATCACGGAGTGATTACTGTATTGCCCAAATTTTCCTCATACGTAAATTGGGTTCATCGGCAAGATGCGAGAGAATTGGAGCTAAAATTGTTAGGAGTAGTCATGTCATCCTATAAGACCTTAAAACTCAAACTACTCGCACAGTTCAAATACTAGTACATTATTCCAACATCTGCGCGTTTTTCGTATTTCGGACCTCTATTTTTTCTTGGGACCTCTAAACTTTTTTGGGACCTCTAATTTTTTTTTTGGGACCACTATTTTATTTTGGGACCTCTAATTTTTTTTGGGACCTCTAAATTTTTTTGGGACCTCTAAACTAGAAAAGAGCCAATTTTTCTTGGTGAGAATCTTTCTTAGTGAGAATTGTTCTTAGTGAGAAACTTCCAGAGTTTTTTTCGCTATGTTTTTACCAAACATTTTCCAGAGCTTCCTTACAAAAAGTGAACCGACGCTTCCGGGAAGTCATTGGAATTGTAAACCCAAAGTTCACAATTCACTCGATTGCAATTCACATTGGATCTAAGGAAATCAATCTGGACATCTATAAGAATCAAGATGAGCAGATCTTTCCGACTGGATCACTTCTGAACATTAGTTATCAAAAAAATGGAGAAAATTGTTGCATCGAAACTTTGGACCGGGATGTTCGAAACATCGGAAGACGAATGGAGGACGTCTTCAGCAGAGACCTAGTCTCGATTCTGAATTTTCAGAAATTCCCTTTAGAATCTCTCAGTATCATGGATACCTCTGCAAAAGGGTCCGGGTTTCCCCTGTCCTTCCTGAATGTTGTTAGATTTCTACTAGAAGAAATGAGATGGCAAAACAGGATCATTAAAACCAAAGAACTTCAATTCACAAGTATGACTGGTTTAGGAATCGGATCATTTTGTAAATGCATCGCCCCGAGAATCCTTAAGAAGTATACTTTCATCAATTACGGACCGAGTAGCGCCAACGTCGCCGATTTTGAAGGCATGGAGATGCAAGCTGAGAAATTGGTGGAATATGAGCAATCTGGAGTTGGAACTCTTGGCAATGTTTCAAAAATCAGTCACCTTAATAGAGCAAGTTTGGAAGTTGAGAGAATGGGACATGAGAAGCTGGTTCAATTGAAGAATGTGAGTTTTTCTACCCTAGTGAGGATCGATCTTACAATTCGTGATAAACTTTCTCAACCTTCCTTAGTAAGAATTTTTCTTAGTGAGCATTTTTCTTTTTTTTTCAATTAGAAAATGCCTTCAGAATTTCAAAAAAGATTCAAAAATTTAAGTCTATCCTTTTTTTAAATCCTTCTTTCATCCTTCAAAAATCCAGAAAAAAACGCAAAAAAAGTATGGCGAGAAGGGGTTCGAACCTGCATCTAGTCGCCTACTGTACATCCCTCCTCGCCACTACACCACTGCTCGCTGTTTGCTTCCCTTCCCCCAATCTATATAAGAAAGAGGGGAGGCGCGGCGCCCTTAAGAGTCAAATTTGAGCCAAATTTGAAACTTGATTTTCTCGAAACTGGTAGCTCAGCAAAATCTGAATACAGATTTGAAAATGTCTCATCCTCAGCTTTCGAATGATATAAGCTTCATACCAAAGTTCCACCCCCCGATTACAACCTTCCCTAGTTAGTGAAAATCTATCTTAGTGATGATCTTTCTTGGCGAAAATCATTCCTAAGAAGAATCTAGCTTAGTGAGGATATTTCTTAATAAGGATCTTTCATAACAATGATCTAGCTCAGTGAGGATCATTCTTGGAAAGAAATTATCCAAAAAAAAAATCTTTCTTAGTGACGATAATTCTTCAGTAAGACTCTTTCTCAGTAAGAATTGTTCTTAGTAAGAAAATTTAAATTAGGAAATTAGGGCTTTTACGTTTTTTGCAGTACTTCCCAGGTTCTAAAACTACAATTAACAGTTTTTCAGGAATTTCTTCGTCTGGGACCACCCAAAGACTTCAAGATCCTCGTCAAGCATTTACAGCCTCCCGGAAACTCCCTTGGACCAATTTTCGGCGACAAAACATCCGGCATGAGTTGGTTCTACCGTACCAATTTCAATGGAAAAGTTTTGAGAATCCATATCTCGAATTCAGAGGAAGGAAGCGTCGTCGAGTTCAATTTTGTCACAATTCTCGATGTAACCATTGGGGCAATGGTTCAGGTTGAACTTCTTCCGACAGAAGACGACAAATAAGCATGACATTCCAAAGATTTCCATTTCACTTACTATTAATAAAAATTAACGTTTCCTGTTGAAATTTTCTATAAAATTGATATTCCACAGGAGTCGACTGATCTTGGAGATCAGAACTTCTTCAATTATCTATCAGTCGTTTATTCAGTTTTTAAAAAATCTAAAATTTCCAGATGAATAACCTTGAAGAGTCCATGTTATTGAAAGTTTTAGAGAACTATCCCATTGCGAGAGTTCGAGCAAGTCGGGCTAGTTGGATTTGGACAATCTTTCAATCTTGATTGCCTTGCGTTGATTTCGAAAGTGAACATAGAATTGATTTGGATACCGTCGATTGAGTTATTGGCAAAGGTAAGCAAACCTTTCTCAGCGAGAATCTATCTTAATAAGATTTTTTCTTAGTGAGAATTTTTCTTCATGAGGATCTTCCTAATGAGAACCTACCTTAATGAGAATATTCCGATGTGAGGAGTTTTTCTTAGTAAGAATCTCTCTTAGTGAGAATCTTTCTTAATTAGGATTTTTCTTAATGACGACGTTTCTTAGTGACGAACTCTCTCAATAGAACCTTCCTTATCGAGAATTATTTTTAGTGATAACTTTTCTTACTAGGGAAGGTTGTAATTGGGGGATGGAACTTCGGTATGAGACCTATATCATTCAAAAGCTGAGAATGAGACATTTTCAAACATGTATTCAGATTTTGCTGAGGAGCTACCAGTTTCGAGAAAATCAAGTTTCAAATTTGGCTCAAATTTGACTCTTAAGGGCGCCGCGCCTCCCCTCTTTCTTATATAGATTGGAATTGCAATTTCTCAGATTTCGAACCCGATTTTCTCGGATCTGGAATGTCCGCAGCAAAATCAGAATACATATTTGAAAATGTCTCATTCTCAGCTTTCGAATGATAAGGGTCTCATACCGAAGTTCCACCCCCCGATTACAACCTTCCCTAGTTAGTGAGAATCTTTCTTAGTAAGGATGATACTTAGTGTGAATCTTTCTCAGTGAGGATCTTTATTAGTAAGAATCGGTCATAATAAGAATCTGAAAATTTTTCTTAGTGAGAAAGTAAACTCTATTTTCTGCATACATCATAGACTCCACGCAGACTTTGATCACTTATCAGTAGACCTCATAATTTTTTTTCTTGTTTTTTTTTCGTTTGGCTACACTATACATCGGTCAGTGAACATAAAATTTTTTACTGTTTTTTGCGCAGATACACATTTTCCTTTTCTGGTTGTTCTTTGGAAAATTGGAGGAAAATGAACATGGGAAAATAACATGATCGAAAAATTGGTGTGAACATTTTTATGACTCCAAAAAACGGTGAAATTTGAATTTTGACATTTCAGAATGTCGGAATTTCAGAATTGCAGAATCTCAGAATTTCAGATTTAGGGAATTCCAGAATAATGGAACGTGAGAATCTCAGAATCTCAGAATCTCAGAATCTCAGAATCTCAGGATTTCAGAATCTCAGAATCTCAGAATCTCAGAATCTCAGAATCCAAGAATCTCGAAATCTCAGATTCTAAGAATGTCAGAATCTCAGAATCTCAGAATCTCAGAATCTCAGAATCTCAGAATCTCAGAATTTCAGAATCTCAGGATTTCAGAATCTCAGGATTTCAGAATCTCAGAATCCAAGAATCTCAGAATCTCAGAATCTCAGAATTTCAGAATCTCAGGATTTCAGAATCTCAGAATCTCAGAATCTCAGAATCTCAGAATCCAAGAATCTCAAAATCTCAGATTCTAAGAATGTCAGAATCTCAGAATCTCAGAATCTCAGAATCTCAGAATCTCAGAATCTCAGAATCTCAGAATTTCAGAATCTCAGAATCCAAGAATCTCAGAATCTCAGATTCTAAGAATCTCAGAATCTCAGATTCTAAGAATCTCAGAATCTCAGAATCTCAGAATCCAAGAATCTCAAAATCTCAGATTCTAAGAATGTCAGAATCTCAGAATCTCAGAATCTCAGAATCTCAGAATCTCAGAATCTCAGAATCTCAGAATCTCAGAATTTCAGAATCTCAGAATCCAAGAATCTCAGAATCTCAGATTCTAAGAATCTCAGAATCTCAGATTCTAAGAATCTCAGAATCTCAGAATCCAAGAATCTCAAAATCTCAAATTCTAAGAATGTCAGAATCTCAGAATCTCAGAATCTCAGAATCTCAGAATCTCAGAATCTCAGAATTTCAGAATCTCAGAATCTCAGAATCTCAGAATCTCAGAATCTCAGAATTTCAGAATCTCAGAATCCAAGAATCTCAGAATCTCAGATTCTAAGAATGTCAGAATCTCAGATTCTAAGAATCTCAGAATCTCAGATTCTAAGAATCTCAGAATCTCAGAATCTCAGAATCCAAGAATCTCAAAATCTCAGATTCTAAGAATGTCAGAATCTCAGAATCTCAGAATCTCAGAATCTCAGAATCTCAGAATCTCAGAATCTCAGAATCTCAGAATTTCAGAATCTCAGAATCCAAGAATCTCAGAATCTCAGATTCTAAGAATCTCAGAATCTCAGATTCTAAGAATCTCAGAATCTCAGAATCCAAGAATCTCAAAATCTCAGATTCTAAGAATGTCAGAATCTCAGAATCTCAGAATCTCAGAATCTCAGAATCTCAGAATCTCAGAATCTCAGAATCTCAGAATTTCAGAATCTCAGAATCCAAGAATCTCAGAATCTCAGATTCTAAGAATCTCAGAATCTCAGATTCTAAGAATCTCAGAATCTCAGAATCCAAGAATCTCAAAATCTCAGATTCTAAGAATGTCAGAATCTCAGAATCTCAGAATCTCAGAATCTCAGAATCTCAGAATCTCAGAATCTCAGAATTTCAGAATCTCAGAATCCAAGAATCTCAGAATCTCAGATTCTAAGAATCTCAGAATCTCAGATTCTAAGAATCTCAGAATCTCAGAATCCAAGAATCTCAAAATCTCAGATTCTAAGAATGTCAGAATCTCAGAATCTCAGAATCTCAGAATCTCAGAATCTCAGAATCTCAGAATCTCAGAATTTCAGAATCTCAGAATCCAAGAATCTCAGAATCTCAGATTCTAAGAATCTCAGAATCTCAGATTCTAAGAATCTCAGAATCTCAGAATCTCAGATCATCTGAATCTGAGAGTTTCAGCCTCTTAAAATTTCAAAATTTTGAAATGTGGAAATTTCGGGATCTCAGAGTTTCTGAATTTCGGAATTTCGAAATTCTGGAAATTCAAAATTTGAATTTTCAGGATTTTCAGAAGCGCAGAATCTCAGAATATGAGAATTTCAGTATTTTGGAATTTCAAAATTTCAGAGCCTATCATATGGTCTATTTTGCAACATTTTGCAACATTCTCCAGGAAATTATTTTTCCGGGACACTATAATCCTGACCACCTCTATATTTTTTCCCTACCTTTCTTATCATTTTCTCTTCCGTAGAAAATGACGGAAACAATTTAAAACAGGAGAAGAACAAATTTATAACCAACCAATGTTCAGTGTATCTCTCCATCAGAGTATCTAAGTACACGAGTAGACTGTGTAGCGGAGAAAACAAGAGGGACAGTTTTACGCATTACTCACATTTGGCGGGAATGTGAACGATGCTACAAAGATACAAATGGAGGGTGGTATATAAGCAAATAGAAAGAGACTGAGCAATGAGAGATACATTGTAGCCCATGAGAAGTCAAATTCTATTCTTAGTGAGAATCTTTCTTGAATTTCAAATTTTTTTGATTTTTTGTAAATTTTTGAGAATTTTTTTCCTAAATTTCGAAAAATTATTATCTAGCTTTTAATGGATTTTCTGGCGATTCAACAATTTTTTTGCAATTCTCATACTTTTAGAATTTCCACTAATGTCATTTTCAGAATATTCTCAATTTTTTAGATTTTTTGAATTCTTATGATTTTTAGAACTTTAATATTTTTTTCGGATTTTTGAGAAATATCTGAAATTTAAAAAATAGAAAATTGAAGTTTCCTCCCTTAGTGAGAATTCTTAGTGTTAATCTTCCTTAATGAGAATTCTTCTTAGTGAGAATGAACATTTCCATCATTTTGAACATTTTTGAACCCAGGGAAGTATGTTTTCGAATTCCCACTAAATCTTTTTTTCAAATTTTCGAATTTTGCAAAATCCTTTTTTTTTTAGTTTTCCTGAGATACATTGTGTACTAGACCAACTCTCGTTCTTTGTTCCCAACTCAAAAATAAGCTCCGCCCCTTTCTGTTTCTGAACTTGTTTACTTTTTTTTTCAAAAATCACCCCACCCCTTCTCTCTTCCTACAAGGTGGAGCAAAAAAGACTTCATGGTATAAATACCGGGATTTTTGAAATTTTGCATATATTTTTCAATTTTTTGCATTTAATAACTTGGCTCAAAATAATCCGTTTCAAATTTTGACTATATTTTTGGAATCCTCGTTTTTCAAGCATCATAACCGGCTCAAAATCATCAGTTTCAAATTTCAATTAGATTTTTGGAATCTTGATTTTACAAACTTTATAATGATATCAAATCCAGAAAGTTAGGAGTAATTAACGGCTCTAAAATTCGTATTTTCAAAGTCTCACTTTTTCAGATCCATCTCTCAACATGACACAAATAAAAGTGGACGCCTTAATAACCAATCAATTCCTGGCAGCGGATCTCCGTGAAATCCGTCAAATGCAAGAGGAGAGCAAGAGGAAACCGCCAAAAACGGAAATTGTTTGGAGGAATGTGTTCTTGTTTGCGGCTCTTCATATTGGAGCACTGATTGGGCTCTATCAGTTGGTGTTGCAGGCAAAATGGGCAACCGTTGGATGGGGTAAGATAACTTGGCCCTTAAATTTTTGTTTCAATATTTAATTAGATTTTTAGAATATATAAAATTTGAGCTTTCGAATGATTTATAAATTCATAAGACTATCCTTGACCGGGTACTGCTCAAAATGTTCCAATATGTAGTCAATTTTTTTCAGTTTTCCTCCTCCACACACTCGGATCCATGGGTGTCACTGGCGGAGCCCATCGCCTCTGGGCTCATCGCTCGTACAAAGCTCGTTTCCCAATGAGAGTCTTCCTGATGCTCATCAACTCGATCGCCTTCCAAAATGACATTATCGAGTGGGCCCGAGACCATCGGTGTCATCATAAATGGACGGATACGGATGCTGACCCACATAGCACGAATCGAGGAATGTTCTTTGCTCATATGGGATGGTTGTTGGTGAAGAAGCACGAGCAGTTGAAGGTCCAGGGAGCCAAGTTGGATTTGAGTGATTTGTATGCGGATCGGGTTCTGATGTTTCAGAGAAGGTACGTTGGAAAAAAATTTCTTAGTGAGACTTTCCCTCAATCAAGATCTTTATTAGTGAGGATTGTTCCTAGTGAGAATCTTTCTTAATGAGGATTGCATAGTGATGATCGTCCTTAATGAGAATCTGTCTCATCAAAAATCTTTCCTAGTGATGATCTTTCTTATTGAAATACTTTCTTGTTAAGGATCTTTCCTAATAAGGACCTTTCTTGTTGAGGACCCTTCTTAGTGAGAATATCTCTTAGTGAAGACCGTTCTTAATAAGGATCTCTCCTAAAAAAATTTTTCTTAATAAGAACCCTTCTTAGTGAGAATTTTTCTTAGTGAGAATTTTCCTTGTGAGGATCTTTCTTAGTGAGAATCTGCCATAACTTTCTTCAATGCTTCCCAATGCTTTTAAAGGTGGGGGAACAGGAGATTTTACGGGGGATTTTTGGGGCCAGAGTATGCATTCTACCGTAACGGTGTACAACGCTCAATGTCACTCTGCGTACAGCTGTCGCTCTCGCCTTTATGTATGCAATCGGGCAGCGGCTTTCTCTTTGCACGCGTAGCTCAGTCGGTAGCGGCGCCGCACCTTCAACACTCGCTTCGACAAGTTCAACTCCTCGAGGAGCATATTTGAACGGAATTTCGACAACATTATTTTTCTCATGTCCCCCCACCTTTAAAATTCCAGAAACTACCTTCCCTTGGTCGGAATCTTCTGCTTCGCTCTTCCCACCTTCATCCCCGTCTACTTCTGGGGTGAATCTGCACTCATCGCCTTCTACACCGCCGCTCTCTTCCGCTACACCTTCACCCTTCATGCCACATGGTGCATCAACAGTGTCTCTCATTGGATCGGCTGGCAGCCATACGATCATCAAGCCTCCTCAGTTGACAACCTCTGGACATCAGTTGCTGCGGTTGGAGAAGGCGGACACAACTACCATCACACGTTTCCTCAAGACTACCGTACTTCGGAACACGCCGAGTTTTTGAATTGGACAAGAGTACTGATTGATGTCGGTGCCACGTTGGGTCTGGTTTATGACCGTAAGACTACAGCTGAGGAGGTTATTGAGAGACAGTGCAAGAAGTTTGGATGTGCCGAGGAGAGAGCAAAGATGCTACAGAAGCTGGGCTAGGGATATAAGATGAAAGATTTTTTGTGGATCTCTGTATAAAGAACAATAAAGAACAATAAATTTATTCGCCAGTGTTGTAAATATACAATCTTCTTGTATTTATCCTAGACTTTGGTTGTGCTTCTTCCGGATCCTCATCCCAGGTCTGTTCGTAACGATCGGCTGTTTGGACACTGGCTACCTGGAAAATTGTTTTTTTTTCTTAGTGAGAATTTTTCTTTGTCAGAACATTTCTTAATGAGAAATTCTCTTAGTGAGGATTTTTTACTGAGAATATTTCTTATTGAGAATCTTTCTTAAAGGTGGGGGGACATGAAAAAATAATGTTCTCGATATTCCGTCTAAATATGTCCCTCGAGGAGTTGAACTTGTGAGGACGAGGATTGGGGGCGCGGCGCCGCTACCGACTGAGCTACGCGGGCAAAGAGAGAGCGGCACCTCGGATGCATACATAAAGGCGAGGATGACAGCTGTACGCAGAGTGACATTAAGCGTTGTACACCGTCACGGTAGAATGCATACTCTAGCTACAAAAAAACTACGAAAAATCTCCTGTCCCCCCCACCTTTAAGGGAAGTTCTCACTAGAAAAATGCTTACTAAGAAAGATCCTCACTCACTGAGAGATATCCTCACTAGGAAAGATTCTCATTAAGAAATATCCTCACTAAAAAAGATCCTCACTAGATAAGGTTCTCAATAAGAAAAATT
>NC_013488.2:18231560-18250931 GCF_000004555.2 Caenorhabditis briggsae | reverse complement strand
TAAAGGTGGGGGGGACAGGAGATTTTTCGTAGTTTTTTTGTAGCTAGAGTATGCATTCTACCGTGACGGTGTACAACGCTTAATGTCACTCTGCGTACAGCTGTCATCCTCGCCTTTATGTATGCATCCGAGGTGCCGCTCTCTCTTTGCCCGCGTAGCTCAGTCGGTAGCGGCGCCGCGCCCCCAATCCTCGTCCTCACAAGTTCAACTCCTCGAGGGACATATTTAGACGGAATATCGAGAACATTATTTTTTCATGTCCCCCCACCTTTAAGAAAGATTCTCAATAAGAAATATTCTCAGTAAAAAATCTTAGTGAGAATCTATCTTACTATCAAAATCTCTTTTAGTGAGAACTTTTCTTAATGAGAATTTTTCTTATTGAGAACCTTATCTAGTGAGGATCTTTTTTAGTGAGGATATCTCTCAGTGAGGATCTTTCTTAGTAAGCATTTTTCTAGTGAGAACTTCCCTTAATGAGGATATGTCTCGATTAAGATAGAGTTTTCGAATTTTCAAAGCCGAATCATGCTAATGTATACTTTTCTTAATGAGAATCTTTCTTGGTAAGAATTTCTCTTAGTGAGACTATTTCTTATTTAGAAAGATTCTCACTAAAAATTGCTACCTTTATCTGACTCGTCGTCTGTGTTCCACTATTCCTCATTTTCGCTCTCTCGTCAAACTTCTCGTTGAGCATTTTCTTTCTGAAAATGTTCCCATTTTTTTTGACCATTTTCCGATGACAAAACTCACTGATGATTGCTCATGAATCTCATCAGAAGCTTATTTCCCATTTCCATATTCTCACTGTACTTCGTTGCCACGTCGCCTTCGGTTCTCATTGTTTTCTTTTTTGAAGGGTCGATGGAACCGAATTCCGATACTCCAATCGATTTTTTTCGGCTTTCTTCGGCTGGAAAATTAATTCCAAGTGAGAATTTTTCTTAGTGAGGGTCTTTCTTATTAAGGACTTTCATCTAGCCTAGTAAAAATCTTCCCAAGCGAGAATCTCTGCTAGTGAGGATGTTTCGAAATAAGGATTTTTCTCAGTAAGAATATTTCTTAGTTAGGATCCTTCTTAGTGAGACCGATCCTTAAAGGAGGCCAGACAGCAAACATTTTGGGGGACAGTTTGGGCGACGAAATCGCGTCTTCGCGCCCCCCGTAGCTCAGCCGGTAGCGGCGCTGTACCCCTGAGCTGCTGTCATTAGTTCAACCCCTCATGGGGGTTCTCTATGCAAAATATCTGGAAAACTTTTTTTTGGTGTCTGGCCTCCTTTAATAAGGAGCTTTTTTTGGTGTCTGGCCTCCTTTAATCAGGAGCAGTGAGGAACTTTCTCAGTCCTTAGTGTGAATTCCTCTTAGTGAGTACCTTTCTTAATAAGGATTTCGGCTGATGAGAATCTTTCAGTTAGATGCTTACTTAGTGAGGATATTTCTTAATTAGAACCTTTCTCAGTGAGAATTCGTTTTAGTGAGGGTCATAATTTGAATTTCTAGCCTAAAAATGGACCATACCTGCCACTGAGAGAGTTGTCTTGAAATCGTTTTCAATCCTCTGCACAATTTGATTGAACAAGTACTCCAATTGCATTTGAATCACATTAATACACATTGAAACCACTGAAAGTCCGCCCAGAATGAATACGATTCCTCCAACGGCCACCGAATGATTTGGGGTGAAATCTCCGAATCCAATTGTTGTCATTGAGATGAAAAAGAAGTAGACGGACTCGAAAAATGTCCAATTTTCGAAATATGCAAAATAGGCAACACATTGAGTCATCCAGAAGAATAGGACAATGAGGACGAGCAGAAGAGGGATGGGACGAGTGCCATCTGGATTTGATTGGGTGGATGAGGTTTCCATTAGAGGTGTCTTGTCGATGGAGCCCTGGAAATGAACATTTTTTAAAGAATTTTAGTATTTTTCAGTTTTTTATGTTGTTTGGAATTTTGGAATTTTGGATTTTCAGAATTTTTTGTTTTTCGAGGTTTCTGGAGTTTCGGAATTTCGGAATTTGAATTTATTTGAAGTTATTGGGTTTTTTCGAAAGCCTGGGACTTTTTGGAATTTTAGAAGTTTTGGAATTTCGGAATTTTGCTACTTTCGGGATTTTGGACTTTTTTGGAATTTTCCGAATTCTGGGTACTTTTGGAATTCCGGGGAGTTTTCGGATTTTTGAATTTTTGAATTTTCGGAGTTTTGAGATATTTTGGGAATTCTAGAAATTTCAGAATTTCAGGAATTCTGGAGTTTTGAGATTTTGGAATATTAGAACTTGTGGAATTTTCGGAATTTTCGGAATTTCGGAATTTTCGGAAATTTGGATTTTCCTTGATTTTCGGAATTATTTGTATTTTCAAGAATTTAATTTTTTTCTTTTTTTAAAATTGAATATTTAAAATTTTGATAATATCCAAAATCCTAGTAATCTCAGTTTTGCAATTCTGAAAAAATATTAATCTCCCACGCATTTTTTGATTTTTAAAAAAAATACTTCCCATATTTCTAGATATCTCAATTCTTCAATTTCTCAAATTCTTCAAAAAATCCCATTCGTACTCACATTTTAATCACCCAATTACCTCTTAATTGCCCAATAAACCCCGGTCATCTTCTTTTTGAAATTCTTTCTCAGTAAAAAATGTTATGATGTGAATTTCCCTGTCAGTTGTTTGGACGAAAAAATTGTGTAATAATTATTTTTTTACATGTATTTTGACAGAAAAATGACAAATTGCTCATTTTTCTTGACAGGTGAGTTCCTAAACCCCCAATTTCCCAATTTTCAGTGATTTTTGAGCATCTAGATTTTTATACGCCAGCTTAAAACTCGTTTACAACATCCACCGGGTCAGAAATGTCACAAAATTGATTGCAACTAATTATTCTTTTCCTCTTCGCTCGGTTCTCTCGGAGCACAAATGAGCAGTTGGCGGGTCCAGGAAAAATGAAAAGGTGTCAAAATAAGAAATTCTCTCACCTCCTCCAAACTCTGGACTTTCCGCCGTCGAAGCCTGGCTTGCATCTTTTGGACCCACGGACGTCCAATGTTTTGCCAAAAGTCTGGAAAATGGATTTATTTGGAAATTGGGGTACAAAAGTGGGAATCTCTCTTAATGACGATGTTTCTTAGTGAGAAACTTTCTTAGTGATGATGATTCTTAAAAAGTATTCTTAAAGGTGGGGGGACAGGAGATTTTACGGGGGATTTTTGGGGCCAGAGTATGCATTCTACCGTAACCGTGTACAACGCTTAATGTCACTCTGCGTACAGCGGTCGTCCTCGCCTTTATGTATGCAATCGGGCGTGCGCTTTCTCTTTGCCCGCATGGCTCAGTCGGTAGCGGCGCCGCACCTTCAATACTCGCCTCGACAAGTTCAACTCCTCGAGGGGCATATTTAAACAGAATTTCGAGAACATTATTTTTTCATGACCCCCCACCTTTAATGAGAAACTTTCTTGTTAAGGATCTTTCCTAATAAGGACCTTTCTTGTTGAGGACCCTTCTTAGTGAGAATATCTCTTAGTGAGGACCTTTCTTAATAAGGATCTCTCCTAAAAATTTTTTTTCTTAATAAGAACCCTTCTTAGTGAGAATCTTTCCTTGTGAGGATCTTTCTTAGTGAGTATATTTCTTAATAAGAATATTTCTCAGTAAGGCGTTTTCTTAGTGAGGATCTATCCAACTGAGGATTTTCTTATCAAGAATTTTTCTTATTGAGGATGATTCAGCACTTTTTTTTTGGAATTTTTGAAAACTTCCAAACTCACGATCCACAAAATAGAAAAGCATATTTCCCCAATCGTTCAAGATATTGATTACTATCGGTATTCCAATCATCGCATATAGCATAGTACACACACGTCCCCATATGGTCACAGCAGCCAGGTCACCATAGCCTGAATTTTTTAAAATTGAGTTAAATCGGAAATTCTCGAAAAATTTGAAATTTTTAAATTTTTGTTTCTCCAATTTTTAGAAATACCTTAAAATTGTTTTACATTAGATTTTCAGATTTTTAATAAAAATGTTTTAATTTTCAGATTCCTTAGTTAGAATCCTTCTTAATATTGATTCTCTCGCCCCGTGAGAACCTGCTTTAATGGTAGGGATGTTTCTCAGTGAGAATCTTTCTTAGTGAGAATCTTTCTTATTGAGGATCGAAACAACTCACCAATAGTTGTATAAATGGTGCCCGCATAATAAAGACCACCCCAAATATCCCATCTCGTCTCCATTTTACTATCAATTGTGATACCCATCGCCGCGTCGTATTCCGACAACACCCTTCTCAATTTGGTCTCTGAGAATTCAGAGGTGGTATTGAAAGTTTGGAACATATTCTGGAAATCGACTTTTTTTCTGAAATGGTTTTTCCTAATAGCAATGAATTTTTATATCAATTGAAAGCTGGAAATCCGAAAAATTCAAAAATCAAATTGGATTTCAAATATGACAAGTTTGAGCCAAGTTACGACTTTTTGAAAATGACGGTATCCCAAAAGAAGGACATGGAAATTTTAAATGCTCATAACTTGACTTAAACTTGTCCATTTGAAAATCTGAATATATATTTGAATTTCCCGTAATTTCAGCTTTTCAAATGTACAAAAATTATTTTGAAAATATAAAAATTTGGTTACCTGCAACCGCTGCACAAAGAGCTGCTTTGCTGCTATACTAGTTCTCAGTATCCGCATGTTATCCTCGTTTTTTGTCATTTTTTCATGTTCCGCTTCGCACAGAATGAATAATCCGGCTCCTAGGAAACTGTAGAGTATCAGAACGCCAATTTTGGCCAGGTGGTGTAGATGGTACCGCTCATAATTGACGGCTACAAGATTCCAGAACATTCTGAAAATATTTAATGATAGATCCAACTGTTTTTTTTTCTCTCTCTCTTTCTTTCTCTAATTTCTCAACAAGAAACCTTCTCACTAGCACTGTTCTTACTAGGGAAGGTTGTAATCGGGGGGGTGGAACTTTGGTATGAAGCTTATATCATTCGAAAGCTGAGGATGAGACATTTTCAAATCTGTATTCAGATTTTGCTGAGGAGCTACCAGTATCGAGAAAATCAAGTTTCAAATTTGGCTCAAATTTGACTCTTAAGGGCGCCTCCCCTCTTTCTTATATAGATTGGGGGAAGGGAAACAAACAGCGAGCAGTGGTGTAGTGGCGAGGAGGGATGTACAGTAAGCGACTAGATGCAGGTTCAGACCCCTTCTCGCCATACTTTTTTTGCGTTTTTTTTCTGGATTTTTGAAGGATGAAAGAAGGATTTTTAAAAAAGGATAGTAAGAAAATTTCTCACTAACTAAGGTAAGGAAGGTTCTCACTAAGAAAAATGATTAATAAGAATGATTCTCAGTAAGAAAAATTCTCACTAAGAAAGCTCCTTATTAAAAACATTCTCACTAAGAAAACTTCTCACTAGGAACGATTTTTTTTTAATTTTCAGAACTACTTTAAGCTGTAACTTACATCATTTTGATTTGGGTAATTGGCTAATTAGCCAAAAATAAATAAATTAGTCCAAAAATAAATAAATAAATATTTTGAGCCGTAAAACTGAGCCGTCAAGTTGAAAAGTGAGAAAAAAAGAAGGAACTGGGAGATTTTTTGGGACACGAATGTGTATGAAATGCGATATCACTGATATCTTTCGGAGGTCGATTCGGAAGAATTCTTTGTGTGTACTTTTTTTTGAATTGCTGTCTAGCACGAAGGCTCAGATCGAGAGAGCAAGAATTGAAACACAGATTTCCGCAAAGCCTGTAATAGAAGGGCCCCCCGCCCCACACTGTCAAGTTTGAGCTCAATTATCTCGGTTCCTATAAAAGATATCAAAAATGCGTGAACTGATAAAATGTATAGGATATTATGATAAACAATTTATCAGTCAGGAACCAAGATAAAGTGGCTCAATTGGCTTAATTGGCTCAATTTCAAAAATCTCACCGTTCATTCCCAAAAAAGTTTGGCATTTTTCAAAAATTATATATTATCAAAAAAATTCTAGTGAAGAATGAAAAATCTCTCAATCTCATAATTTTCAAAAAATTTCACACTTCTCAATATCTTAGTTTAATAGAAATTTCATTCTCCAGGTGTTCACCACATTTTCGAAAAATCTCTCAAAATGAAAAAAAAACTCACATCTCTAGAAATCACTGATCCTTTAAATTTTCATCCTTGAATTCTCAAAAAATGGGCTAAAATTCTGAAAATTTGTGTGAAAATGTTCCAGAATAAAAAAATTGGGATTTTTAAAAATCCGATTGTCAAATCAAAAATCGACAATACTGAACCTAGACTCTTGCTCCAAAAGCTTGTTGGCAACTGGCGTGGAGTGATCAGATTTTTTCTGCGTCTCCTTGTTTCCCTTACTCTCTACCTTATCACTTTTTATCACTCTTTTACCTCCTTCTGACCATTTGGTTTTTGTTGAGAGAAGAGGAGAATTGGGGAAGAAGGATGAGCAATATTTCTTGTCATTGGGGTGTTCTGGGGAATGCTTTTTTTTGATAAACAAAAAATGTTTAGATCTGAAAATCTGAAAAAAAATCAAAAAGTCTTCAAAAAATTGATTTTAAAAATTCACAAAATTTTCGATATTATTGATAAATAGCAAATTTTCAAGGTCCGAAAAAGTGCTTCATACTTGGTAGAGGTGTCTGAAAATTGCAGAAATCATAAATAAGGTTTGGAACTTCATTTTTGTAGTTGATGACTTTTTTGAAAAATCGCTTTTTGAAAAGTTACAGTACCAAACAAAACAGTAACAATCTTGGGACCTTTTCAGTGAAAAATGGTCAACTTGAATTCCTAGAAAAATCATTCCAGAATTTTTCGTCTTACCTGAAATGTTTGGAGTATACTAATCAAAACAAGAGCTTCATTTTTGTAGTTGACGACTTTTTTTGTACAAACCCTGGCTAAAAAAATATGAAGCTAGCAAAAAAAAAAACAGAGTCGAAAAATGTCTAAATTCTAATAGAACGCCGCCTGGACCGTCCACTTTGAGCTCATATATCTCAGTTCTTCTGAAAGATATCAAAAAGTTGTCAACTGATAAAATGTTTATCATGGTATCAGCAACATTTTATCAGTTGACCACTTTTTGATATCTTTCACAGTAACCGAGATAATTGAGCTCAAAATGGACGATTCAGGTGGCGTTCTATTAGAGTATTTTTATGGTGAATTCAGACTGAAAAAATTAATAAATACCATTTTTTTAATCAAAAAATAGGAATTGGAAAAATATACCGGTAACAGGAAAAATATTGAAAAAAAAAAGAAAATCAAAAGTTGAATTTCGACATAAATTTTAAAAAATTGAAATGTCATTCATCGCGAGAAATCTGGCAGTGGAAGTTTCTTGCACTTTTTTCGAGCGAATTCTGAAAAACTTTCAATTAATATAGAGATAATTACCGTAAAACCTGTAATAGAAGAATTATCTCGATTCCTGATAAAGATATTAAAAAGTTGTCAACTGATAAAATATTGATGATATTATGATAAATAATTTATCAGTTTACGCATTTTTGATATCTTTTATAGGAGCCGAGATAAGTGAGCTTAAAATTAACAGTGTAGGGGCCCTTCTAATACAGGTTTTATGGCATCCAAAAAATTCGGAAATACCAAAAGAAACTCTGGAAATACCAAAGGAAAACTGGAAATCTGAAAAATCTAAATATCCTAAAAATCTGAAAGTCCAGAAATTCTGAAAAACCAAAATATCTGAAAATTCCAAGAGTTCTGAAATTTCAAAAAATCTAAAACTCGGCAAATCCTGATAGTCCAAAAATCCATAATTTCCGAGAAATCTGGAATCTTGAAATTCCAATTTCCTGCACAATCTAACAGGTCAAAAGTTTTAAAGCAAATTTTGAACAAAAAATTTGAAAAACATTTGAAAAATCAAGAATTATTTTATCGTAAAGCCTGTAATAGAAGGGCCCCCCACACACTGTCAAGTTTGAGCTCAATTATCTCAGCTCCTATAAGAGATATCAAAAATGTGTCAACGGATAAAATGTATAGGATATTATGATGGACAATTTATCTGATAAATTGGCTCAAAGTTGAAAATTAGGGGACTCTTTTATTACAGGTTTTACGATAATGTTAAAATTCAAAAAATTGGCATTAGTTAACGAGAAAAATCATTCCGAAAACCTTTTTTTTTCTTATTCAAAAAGTTTTAGGGGTTTTCAAAAACGGTGATTTCAAAATTTTTATCACTTTTCAACAATGGTTTCAACAAACCAACCTTTCTCTGCAATCCTACTAATCACCAAATACATCAGGGATACTGTAACAATGCCAAGTGCCACAAGAATGAGCAAACTCAAAATTATATTGGTTTTTGTGAAACACACTTCTGAGGATGACACGGTTTTCAGTAGTTTTCTGGATTTATCTTTTCGCAAGGTCCCCAATTCTGAAAAAAAAAATAAAACTTCAAAAAAAAAATTTTTTTTTTGAAATTTTTTTACCCGACTCTGGAAGGTCCTGAACGTCTACAGAAGGCGCAACGACGTCTAAATCTGCCAGAATCTTGTTTTTATTCCCAGAAATGTCTCGTCGAATGAGTCTGTTCATTCTGAAAATTTCAGATTTGAAAAATTTTCAAAAAAAAAAATTCTTCACGTCGACGCCGAAATTTTGCCCATCTTATCCACTTCCACCTCTAGCTCATCATCAATGAAGTCGGAGAAATCAGAATCGGTGGAGAACTTTCCAGAATTCTGGAATTTTTAATTTTTGAACAGATTTTCAAATTCGGGAAGATTTCAAAATGAGTATAAACAAGGCTAGATTCTAAAAAATTTTTTTTGTGGGACTCGAAATAGTGAAAAACTACTGTAACTTAACGAGGTTTTGTCAGATTGTGATAAAAAGTATATATTTGTAATTAGTCTAATACGAGCTTCAAAATGAGTATAAACAAGGCAAGGTTCTATAAAAATTGATTTTTCAAAAAATGAAAATTTTCGTTGTGGGACCCAACATTTTTGAAAAATTACCGTAACCCTATCAGTTTAAATCTAATATCTATGAATATTATATATTTTTGATCAGCATAGAAACAGCTTCATAATGAGTATAAACAAGGCAAGGTTCCAAAAAAGTGTTTTTTCGATTTTCGTTCTGGGACCCAAAATTTCGAAAATAACGTTTTTCGAAAACATGTCATGTTTATACTCATTTTGAAGCTCGCTTCATGCTGATTGCAAATATATAGTTTTTTGTACTATCTGCCAAAATACTAATCGAGTTACGGTAGTTTTTCACAATTTTGGGTCCCAAAATGAAAATTTAATTGTTTGGAATCTAGTCTTGTTTATACTATTTTTGAAGCTCTTCTCATTCTAATCACAATGATATAGTTTTCATCAGGATCGGATAAAAACAGATCAAGTTACAGTACTTTTATCAATTTTCTGTGGGTACTTTATCCTTCTTTGGAGCCTCGTCGATTCATTTTTAACATTTTTTAGGATTTTTTTTTTTGGAATTTTATAATTCTGCTTAACAAGAGTATACTTCAAATTAATACTCAAAAAAATTTTTTTTAATTGCTCTAATTATCCCCTTAATTACCTGAAGTCTAGTATCATTCGGTGGTCTTGGGAACCCGGCAGGAATTTCATCCGAAACCTTTTTGCTCGTCATCACATCTAGATTTTGGGATTCTGATGGAGATCGATTTTTGCATTTTTCAGTTGGCACCTTAACCAAATAGTTTGTTAATTGCCCAATTAAGTTTACTAATTACCACACAAGGCATCTCAGCAGACTCCTTCATTTCCACTCGAATCATACACGAGAAGAATACGGTAGGCTTATCGGCAAACTTAAAAACTGAAGACATTTGTCCCGCTTCCAGATTCTTCTCCTTATATTCCAGCTCTTTTAAAATAAACGCATCTAGAGAGCAACCATTCTCATCGACCAACTTTTGACCAAATCCTTGACCATCGTCTACGACACACGAGTGAACTGTCATACAGAACATTTCCTTGTTGGAGCCGTCACAGGACCATCTGAAATTTCAGAATTTTTAAAATAATTGAATTTGCAGCCTAAAATGCTTCAAAATGAGTATAAACATGACCTATTTTAGTGATAAAGTGCTCAACTGATAGAATGATTATCATAATATCAGCAATTTTGACAATTGACCACTTTTTGATATCTCGGACTGGTAATCAGATACAGTAAGATATACAAAAACGTATTTTTCTATTGAAAAATAATAGTTTTTGGCTAAAAATCTTCGGAAATTAAATTTATTAACTCAAAGTGATTTTTCAGCATAAAATGATTAAAAATCACAAGTTTCTAATTTAAGTTGTTTGACACCCTCTAAAATAACGTATTTTGGTTCAAAAATTATATTTCTAGGACCACTGGGAGCTGAGATACAGCCATTTGAAGTTTCGGAAGCTAGAGACGCAGACGACGAGACGTTCTAACTGTCTGCGTCTCTCCAAAACTTCGAACGGCTGTATCTCGCTTTCTAGAAGTGCTAGAATGTTGGTTTTTAAACTAAAATGAAGTCTGGAAGCCAGATTTTTCGATCTCCAATTTTAGAAAAAGATACATACAACTTGGTTACTGTCTATTTTAGAAAAAAGTTCCCCAAAAAAACCCGTACTTATGATAAACCAAGTCTCCAACGGTTGCATGTGTCAATGGTGGTCCATTAGCACTTTCCATCAGAACCTCATATTTGCAAACAGGTGCAGATTCTTCATCATTCTGCTGTATACTCTGTGGAAGTTCCGACGCCGGCTGCATGCTAACATCCAATGCGTTCGTCACAGTCCTCTCAGATTCTGTATACTGGCACTGAACATGATAACTCCTATCAGTTTGTGTCAGGAAAACCGGGTGGAACATTAGAATCACAATTGTGTCCAGCAGAATGCCACGTGGGTTCATCATTCGCTTCCGACGAATTCCGCAGTCCGAATCCACGGGAATCACAATTTCCACTGAATTCGCTGTCGAATTTCCACGGACCCGACATTCGGACTTGTGGAAAAATCCCTTGGCATACAGATTTCCAACAAATGTGTCCTTGGTTTTCATAGTGATTTTAATATGGCGAATGTCACAAATCACTTCGGGTTCGCCTGGAAAAAAACGGTATTTTTCGAGTGTTTCTAGTGAAAAATAGTCATTTTTGGAGTGCTGGAAAAGCATTTCAGAACTTTCCGATTTGTCTGAAATTTCTAGACTATGTTAAACAAAACTGAAGCTTCATTTTTGTAGTTGACAAATTTCTTCTAGAATTAGGTCCTGAGGAGATATGCTCCGTGGGAAAAGGCGTACTCTTTGGAAGTCGTTACCACGCGTGAGCATCGTCAATTTCAGAGACTCAAAAAATTCTTCAGTATTTTTTCAATCTTTATGAAATTTTCAGATCATACTAAACAAAACTAAAGCTTCATTTTCGTAGTTGACAACTTTCTTGTAGAACTAGGTCCTGAGGAGATATGCCCCATAGAAAAAGGCTCCCCTGTTGGAAAGGCGGGTGGTGGCGCCTCTTCAAAAAGGGGGAGGGTGCCTTCTCCCACGTGGCATATCTCCTCAGGATCTGATTTCACAGAAAAGTTGTCAACATCAAAAATGAAGCTCTAATTTTGTTTAGTAATCTCTCAAATTTTCAGACAAATCGAAAAAATCTGAAACTAATTTTCAGGAATTCAAAATTGGTCCTTTTTCACTGAAAAACTCAAAAAGTTGTGCATTTTCAATTGGAAATGGTGTGTGTTTAATTCTGTGAACTAAAATCCTGTGAAAATTTCAGACTAATCACAAAATTCTGGATTACTTTTCCGGGACATTAAATAACCATATTTTTAAATTTTCCGTGATAATTACCTTAGTTTACGACTTTGATAAAGTAGTTCAAAATTGTCCGGCTACTATGAATTTTCAGATCATACTAAACAAAACTAGAGCGTCATTTTCGTAGTCGACACCTTTTTTGAAAAGTCACTTTCTGAGAAGATACAGTACCCAACAAAAATAAGTCAAAAGTTCCTTTCTCAGTGGAAAATTGTCAACTTTGAAGCTGTGGAAATGGTTTTTTTAATTTATAGATTTGTCTGAAATTTTCAGATCATACGAAACAAAACATGAACTTCAATTTTGCAGTTGACAACTTTTTTGTAGAATTAGGTCCTGAGGAGATATGCCATCCGTAGAATAAGGCTCCCCTGTTGGAAAGGCGCCACCCCCCCCCCCTTTTTTTTTCCGGGTGCCTTCTTCCACGTGGCATTTCTCCTAGGACCTGATTTTACAGAAAAGCCGTCAACTACAAAATTAAAGCTCGCATTTTGTTTAGTAATCTCTCAAATTTTCAGACAAATCGAAAAAATCTGAAACTAATTTTCAGGAATTCAAAATTGGTCCTTTTTCACTGAAAAACTCAAAAAGTTGTGTATTTTCAATTGGGTACTGAAACTTGACATAAAGCGATTTTTCAAAAAAGTCGTCAACTACAAAAATGAAGTTCTACTTTTGTTTCATATTTTCTGAAATTTTCAGGAAAATCGAACTAGTTTGACCTATTCTTTCAAAGCTCTAAAAGTGTCTTACCAACAATCCCATTTTGTATCCTTGGCACCTGAGCAGAATTTGAAAAATCCACAAAACTCCAAAATATCCAAAAGCTCAGAATATAACTTTTCATGATTATCTGAAAAATTAGAATTTAGGAGAATTAGAAATCCAAAAAAGGAAAACAGGAATTCTGACAAAATGGACAATCAAAACAGTTCATAACTTCCGGTCGATTAAATTTCAAAAAGAGGCAAAAAATTGCATGTCACTAGGTCATTTCACGGTCATTGAGAAGGGAATGATGGGCAAGAATTGGGCGAAAAAATCCCAAAAAAGGGGCATTTGTAGGTCAAAAATGGTACTTAGCTGACATAAGTTACAAAGTCAATTGAGCTTAGAACTTCAAGCTTAAGCATAGAGCTTTAAATTCAAGCCTGAGGATTTAAATTAGGGCTTAGAGCTTTAAATTTGAGCTTACAGCGTTTTCCATTCAAAATTTCAAAATTTCAGGGAGATAATTGGCCAATTAAAACTCAGAAAAGAAGAAGCTAGCAGAAATGCCAAAACAATTCCACTACTCCTTTTTCGAGAATAAATCTTTTGCCCATCCCCCATGGAACCAAAAAAAAGGATCTTCCTACTAATGCCAATTACCATCCCTCCCCCCTAAATGACCGGATACTCGTTTTGTAGTCCTTTTTGTATTTTTCGTATTCCGTAACGACCTTCGAGAAACCTATACCAAGAAGAAGAAGAAGAGGGTGCTAATTAAGGAATCGCCATGTCCAGTATACTACTGTAAGTTGTGAATTTGGCCCCTTTTTTCTAGTTGGCTTGGGCTATGGCTAGTTTGGAAGTCGAGAAAGAGGAGAAGGTTTAGTACTAAAATATCTGAAAAAAGCTAGAAATGGATTACGGTAGCCAAAAAAAGTTGAAGTTGTAAAAATTATACAAACGTGAATGTCTTAAGACTAACAAAACACAAAACTCCTATTTCAAAAGTACAAGGCGTTTTATTCTTTCCATCAAAAGCCACTAATCCTCCTACTCCTAAATCCAAATGACCATAAAGTTTGGCATTGTCCAAATTTGACACATCGCGGTCCTTTAATCCTACCAGTTCATAGACATAGTACATGCCGTGGCAAACAAAATAAGCTTCTCTGTTTTATTGCTTTTATGATGTCATCAGAAACAATAAAATTAAAAAATTTGTATCGTTTTTGCAACTGTGTAGCTCAATACTCGCTTGCATTGTGAAAAACTACCGTAACCATGATTTCGAAAAAAAAATTGAAACTTGAAACTTCAGAAGCCGTGGAACATCAAAAAAATTTTGAATTTTATTTCTCGGAATTCGCTGAATTTTTGAGATCTTAGAGTTTCAAAAACCTTAGATTTCCAGAATTCTAAGAAATTTTGAATCAATATTCCAGAACTTTTGGTATTCTCCAAATTTCTAAAACCTCAGAGTCTTGGAATTTCAGAATTTCATAAATCTTATTTTGAAAAATCCCAGAATCTAAAAGTTTTCGAGCTTCAGTTTTGTCGAAATCTTCAAGTTTCGGAATTTCAGACTTTTTGAATTTTTTGATTTTCAGAAGTTTCGAAAAACTTGAACCCCAAACTTTTATAATTTTCAGATGTCCAAAACGTCCGAATTTCAGAAATCTTACAATTTTCAGAATTTCGGGATTTCCGAATTTCGGAATCCTCGGAATTTTATAATTTCGAAAGACTCGGAATGTTAAAAATCTCAGGATTTTGGGTTTTCAGAAAAATCACAACTTAAAAAATTTCAGAAATTCAGAAAAATCGAAGATCAGGAACCTTAAAAATGAGGTATCTAAAAAATTATTCCTTAAAAAGGCGTCCAAGAAAATAGGTGCACAAAAAACGGGACCATGAAGGGAGACCTTAAAAAATAAGAACCAAACACGAAAGGTGCAAAAAAGGAACTCTAAATATGATTCTTTTTTAAAAGAGACCCTAAAGATGGTTCTCTAAAAATGGGGACCCTGATAAGAAGACTTAAAGAAGGATCACAAGAATAAGCAACCTAAAATAGAAACAATCAAAGTAAGATCCCAAAAAGGACAGAAAAGGGAATATTCTAGAAAATAGAAGATAAAAGAAGACGACGAACAGGCGAACGGGGGAAAATGATACGCATAGAAAACATAAATGATGAATGGCGTAATAAAAGTGGATGGTATAACATGAAACAAGGCTGGACACACCAAATGAGGGAAGATGCCCAATTAACACTTTGATTTCACTAATTATGTTCTCCCTTTAATTGCCCTTCCCTCCCTCCCCCTCTTTCCGCTAGATTTTCCCTTTTTTTGCCTTCCTATTTCTAGTGGTTTCGGTTTCGGAACATATAATAGATAATTAGTGTAGTCCTTATTTTCTGGATTCTTGTGTTGTGCAATCAAAGTGTTGGCAACAAATTTGTGTACTTGAGGACATTTGGAAAGGGAAATTATAGAATTTTTTTTCGCTTTTTTTGGAGATGAGTGGACATGTTTGGGTATAATTTTTCGGTCAATGATCATGAACAAATTTGGAAGGAGAACAATTTTTGAAAGAGAATTCAAGTTTTTTGAAGAACTAACTTCTTTAAAAAACAGATTTTTAACTACCGTAAAACCTGTAATAGAAGGCCCCCCCCCCCCATAATTTTCAACCTTGAGCCACCAACTACATCGTGACCCCATTCAGCTTCTTCTACCGTATCTTTTATGCCGAAATTCAGAAATTCAGAAATTCAGAAATTCAGAAATTCAGAAATTCAGAAATTCAGAAATTCAGAAATTCAGAAATTCCGAAGTTCAGAAATTCAGAAATTCAGAAATTCAGAAATTCAGAAATTCAGAAATTCAGAAATTCAGAAATTCAGAAATTCAGAAATTCAGAAATTCAGAAAATTTAGAAATTCAGAAATTCAGAAATTCAGAAATTCAGAAATTCAGAAATTCAGAAATTCCGAAGTTCAGAAATTCAGAAATTCGGAAATTCAGAAATTCAGAAATTCAGAAATTCAGAAATTCAGAAATTCAGAAATTCAGAAATTCAGAAATTCAGAAATTCAGAAATTCAGAAATTCAGAAATTCAGAAATTCAGAAATTCAGAAATTCAGAAATTCAGAAATTCAGAAATTCAGAAATTCAGAAATTCAGAAATTCAGAAATTCAGAAATTCAGAAATTCAGAAATTCAGAAAATTTAGAAATTCAGAAATTCAGAAATTCAGAAATTCAGAAATTCAGAAATTCAGAAATTCCGAAGTTCAGAAATTCAGAAATTCGGAAATTCAGAAATTCAGAAATTCAGAAATTCAGAAATTCAGAAATTCAGAAATTCAGAAATTCAGAAATTCAGAAATTCAGAAATTCAGAAATTCAGAAATTCAGAAATTCAGAAATTCAGAAATTCAGAAATTCCGAAGTTCAGAAATTCAGAAATTCAGGAATTCAGAAATTCAGAAATTCAGAAATTCAGAAATTCAGAAATTCAGAAATTCAGAAATTCAGAAATTCAGAAATTCAGAAATTCAGAAATTCAGAAATTCAGAAATTCAGAAATTCAGAAATTCAGAAATTCAGAAATTCCGAAGTTCAGAAATTCAGAAATTCGGAAATTCAGAAATTAAGAAATTCAGAAATTCAGAAATTCAGAAAATTTAGAAATTCAGAAATTCAGAAATTCAGAAATTCAGAAATTCAGAAATTCAGAAATTCAGAAATTCAGAAATTCAAATTTTTAATTTTCCAGCACTACTACTGTCCAAGCAACATATTCTATCTATCAGTGGAGGATTGTACCAACTACATCGTGACCCCATTCAGCTTCTTCTACCGTATCTTTTATGCCGTCGCATTCCCATTCAGAGACTACTACTGTCGTCCATTCTGTGATGGAGGCACTGGAGAGACTATGAACTAGTTCTTTGAGTTTTGAAAAAAAAATGATTACGATTTTTTTTTTTGGAAATTTTTGAATGAATGAATCGCTTGTGAGCATTAGTTCGATTTTTCATACTTACCGTACGTTAACTTGAAACTCAATTATCTCGATTCCTGTAAAAGATATTAAAAAGTTGTCGATGATATTATGATAAATAATTTATCAGTTTACGCATTTTTGATATCTTTTATAGGAGCCGAGATAAGTGAGCTTAAAATTAACAGTGTAGGGGCCCTTCTATACAGGTTTTATGGCATCCAAAAAATTCGGAAATACCAAAAGAAACTCTGGAAATACCAAAGGAAAACTGGAAATCTGAAAAATCTAAATATCCTAAAAATCTGAAAGTCCAGAAATTCTGAAAAACCAAAATATCTGAAAATTCCAAGAGTTCTGCAATTTCAAAAAATCTAAAACTCGGCAAATCCTGATAGTCCAAAAATCCATAACTTCCGAGAAATCTGGAATCTTGAAATTCCAATTTCCTGCACAATCTAACAGGTCAAAAGTTTTAAAGCAAATTTTGAACAAAAAATTTGAAAAACATTTGAAAAATCAAGAATTATTTTACCGTAAAGCCTGTAATAGAAGGGCCTGTCCCCACACTGCTAAGTTTGAGCTCAATTATCTCGGCTCCTATTATAGATATCGAAAATGTGACAACTGATGAGATGAATAAGATATTATGATAAACAATTTATCAGTTGGCACATTTTTCATATCTTTATCAGGAACCGAGATAATTGAGTTTCAAGTTAACGTACGGTAAGTATGAAAAATCGAACTAATGCTCACAAACGATTCATTCATTCAAAAATTTCCAAAAAAAATTCGTAATCATTTTTTTTTTCAAAACTCAAAGAACTAGTTCATAGTCCTCTCCAGTGCCTCCATCACAGAATGGACGACAGTAGTAGTCTCTGAATGGGAATGCGACGGCATAAAAGATACGGTAGAAGAAGCTGAAGGGGTCACGATGTAGTTGGTACAATCCTCCACTGATAGATAGAATATGTTGCTTGGACAGTAGTAGTGCTGGAAAATTAAAAATTTGAATTTCTGAATTTCTGAATTTCTGAATTTCTGAATTTCTGAATTTCTGAATTTCTGAATTTCTGAATTTCTAAATTTTCTGAATTTCTGAATTTCTGAATTTCTTAATTTCTGAATTTCCGAATTTCTGAATTTCTGAACTTCGGAATTTCTGAATTTCTGAATTTCTGAATTTCTGAATTTCTGAATTTCTGAATTTCTGAATTTCTGAATTTCTGAATTTCTGAATTTCTGAATTTCTGAATTTCTGAATTTCTGAATTTCTGAATTTCTGAATTTCTGAATTCCTGAATTTCTGAATTTCTGAACTTCGGAATTTCTGAATTTCTGAATTTCTGAATTTCTGAATTTCTGAATTTCTGAATTTCTGAATTTCTGAATTTCTGAATTTCTGAATTTCTGAATTTCTGAATTTCTGAATTTCTGAATTTCTGAATTTCTGAATTTCTGATTTTCTGAATTTCTGAACTTCTGAATTTCTGATTTTCTGAATTTCTGAATTTCTGAATTTCTGATTTTCTGAATTTCTGAATTTCTGAATTTCTGAATTTCTGAACTTTTAAATTTCTGAACTTCTAAATTTCTGAACTTCTAAATTTCTGAATTTTTGAATTTCTGAATTTCTGAATTTCTGAATTTCTGAATTTCTGAATTTCTGAATTTCTAAATTTTCTGAATTTCTAAATTTTCTGAATTTCTAAATTTTCTGAATTTCTGAATTTCTGAATTTCTGAATTTCTGAATTTCTGAATTTCTGAATTTCTGAATTTCTGAATTTCTGAATTTCTGAATTTCTGAACTTCTAAATTTCTGAATTTCTGAACTTCTGAATTTCTGAATTTCTGATTTTGTGAATTTCTGAATTTCTGAATTTCTGATTTTGTGAATTTCTGAATTTCTGAATTTCTGATTTTCTGAATTTCTGAATTTCTGAATTTCTGAATTTCTGAACTTTTAAATTTCTGAACTTCTAAATTTCTGAACTTCTAAATTTCTGAATTTTTGAATTTCTGAATTTCTGAATTTCTGAATTTCTGAATTTCTGAATTTCTGAATTTCTGAATTTCTGAATTTCTGAATTTCTGAATTTCTGATTTTCTGAATTTCTAAATTTTCTGAATTTCTGAATTTCTGAATTTCTGAATTTCTGAATTTCTGATTTTCTGAATTTCTGAATTTCTGAATTTCTGATTTTGTGAATTTCTGAATTTCTGAATTTCTGATTTTCTGAATTTCTGAATTTCTGAATTTCTGAATTTCTGAATTTCTGAATATCTGAATTTCTGAATTTCTGAATTTCTGATTTTGTGAATTTCTGAATTTCTGAATTTCTGATTTTGTGAATTTCTGAATTTCTGAATTTCTGATTTTCTGAATTTCTGAATTTCTGAATTTCTGAATTTCTGAACTTTTAAATTTCTGAACTTCTAAATTTCTGAATTTTTGAATTTCTGAATTTCTGAATTTCTGAATTTCTGAATTTCTGAATTTCTGAATTTCTGAATTTCTGAATTTCTAAATTTTCTGAATTTCTAAATTTTCTGAATTTCTAAATTTTCTGAATTTCTGAATTTCTGAATTTCTGAATTTCTGAATTTCTGATTTTCTGATTTTCTGAATTTCTGAATTTCTGAATTTCTGATTTTGTGAATTTCTGAATTTCTGAATTTCTGATTTTCTGAATTTCTGAATTTCTGAATTTCTGAATTTCTGAACTTTTAAATTTCTGAACTTCTAAATTTCTGA
>NC_013488.2:18221180-18230774 GCF_000004555.2 Caenorhabditis briggsae | reverse complement strand
AAATTCAGAAATTCAGAAATTCAGAAATTCAGAAATTCAGAAATTCAGAAATTTAGAAATTCAGAAATTCAGAAATTCAGAAATTCAGAAATTCAGAAATTCGGAAATTCAGAAATTCAGAAATTCGGAAATTCAGAAATTCAGAAATTCAGAAATTCAGAAATTTAGAAATTCAGAAATTCAGAAATTCAGAAGTTCAGAAATTCAAAAATTCAGAAATTCATTTTCAAAACTTTCCAAAACAACCTCACATTTTCCTCCATATTCTCCGAACTCGAAGTGAGCAGCCCGACAGCAATTGGAGCTCCAAAATGAATAAAATATGCACAAAGTGAAATTACAGAAAGTGCGAAATGCACATGTTGGCGGCAACGCTAAAAATTAACTTCTGCGGAGCTAAATTTGTAATTTCGAGCTATTTTACCAATTTTTAGGAAGCAGAATTGAAAATTTTGGAGTAGAAAATATAAAATCGTGAAGGAGCTATCAAAATTAAAGATTTCAGTCCAAAAACCAAAGTTCTAGGACCTATGAGAGCCGAGATACAGCCATTTGAAGTTTTGGAGGCTAGAGACGCAGACGACGAGACACTCTAACTGTCTGCGTCTCTTAAAATTTTCAAACGGCTGTATTTCGGCTTCTATAGGTGCTAAAACGTTGGTTTTTGCAGTACAATGAAGGCCAGATTATGAGAAGTTTGAATAATTCAAAAATTTACCAATTGAATACATTTAACATTCCCAACAATGTTCAAACCAGAAACGTAATTGCAAACGTGTAAGCGAATTGAGCAATTCTTCGATTTTCAGTAATTGCCATCATAATTAGGCCGATTACCACACTTCCTTGGGAGATCACGGCGCAGAATGTGAAGCGGATCTGAAACATTCTGAACTTCGGAATTTCTGATCTTCTGAATTTCTGATCTTCTGAATTTCTGATCTTCTGAATCTCTGAACTTCGGAATTTCTGATCTTCTGAATTTCTGAATTTCTGAATTTCTGAATCTCTGAATTTCTGAATTTCTGAATTTCTGAATTTCTGAATTTCTGAATTTCTGAATTTCTGAATTTCTGAATTTCTGAATTTCTGAATTTCTGAATTTCTGAATTTCTGAATTTCTGATCTTCTGAATTTCTGAATTTCTGAATTTCTGAATTTCTGAATTTCTGAATTTCTGAATTTCTGAACTTCGGAATTTCTGAATTTCTGAATTCCTGAATTTCTGACTTTCTGAATTTCCGAATTTCTGAATTTCTGAATTTCTGAATTTCTGAATTTCTGAATTTCTGAATTTCTGATCTTCGGAATTTCTGATCTTCTGAATTTCTGAATTTCTGAATTTCTGACTTTCTGAATTTCCGAATTTCTGAATTTCTGAATTTCTGAATTTCTGAATTTCTGAATTTCTGAATTTCTGATCTTCTGAATTTCTGAATTTCTGAATTTCTGAATTTCTGACTTTCTGAATTTCCGAATTTCTGAATTTCTGAATTTCTGAATTTCTGAATTTCTGAATTTCTGAATTTCTGATCTTCTGAATTTCTGAATTTCTGAATTTCTGAATTTCCGAATTTCTGAATTTCCGAATTTCTGAATTTCTGAATTTCTGAATTTCTGACTTTCTGAATTTCTGAATTTCTGATCTTCTGAATTTCTGAATTTCTGAATTTCTGAATTTCTGACTTTCTGAATTTCTGAATTTCTGAATTTCTGAATTTCTGAATTTCTGAATTTCTGAATTTCTGAATTTCTGAATTTCTGAATTTCTGAATTTCTGACTTTCCGAATTGCTGAACTTCTGAATTCCCAACCAACCTTCTCCGACAAATGCTCCATTTTATCCGAAATCCTCCCAGCTGCGAATTTCACCAAAGCGCTTAGAATGAAAGGCAACGCCGTGGCAAAACCAGTCTCTTTGACATCAAAATGAAGTACATTTTTCAAATAAGTTGGTCCATATAATGTTAAAATTGTGAATCCAAAATTGCCTCCAAGGACAGAAAGCCAAGCCATGAGGACCGTTAAATCCGTGCAAATTTCAAAATATGGAACGCCTTCTTTTAAAATTTCTAATTTTCCGCTTTCAATTTTCTTCAATTCCTTTTCCGATACATTTCTATGAAATCTGGGGGAATCTGTATAGAAGTAAAAGAATAGAAAATAGGAAAAAAGAGTGAGAATTCCAAAAATGTAATAAATGGACCTCCAGCCGAGGTCAGAATCACAGAGTAGGCCAGAAACTGGCATACAAATAATCATACTCAATTGAAAAGCACACGAGAGAATCGCCAAAAATGTTCCAGTCTCGTTTTCAGCAGCCCAGACACCTGGAAATTCGTGGTTACGGATTTTTTGGGTTTTTATAGAAGTTTTCTATTATCATGAGAAATTCCAACCGAAACGATCTTCACTAAGAAAATTTCGGCTCTTTTCTAGTTTAGAGGTCCCAAAAAAATTTAGAGGTCCGAAAAAAAATTAGAGGTCCCAAAATAAAATAGAGGTCCAAAAAAAAATTAGAGGTCCCAAAAAAGTTTAGAGGTCCGAAAAAAAATTAGAGGTCCCAAAAAAGTTTAGAGGTCCGAAAAAAAATTAGAGGTCCCAAAAAAGTTTAGAGGTCCGAAAAAAAATTAGAGGTCCAAAATACGAAAAACGCGCAGATGTTGGAATAATGTACTAGTATTTGAACTGTGCGAGTAGTTTGAGTTTTAGGGTCTTATAGGATGACATGACTACTCCTAACAATTTTAGCTCCAATTCTCTCGCATCTTGCCGATGAACCCAATTTACATACAGTACCGCTCAAAAGGTTGTAAACGCAAGGTTTTTTGAGCATAACTACTTTTTGAGAGCAGATATCGAGCCAAAATTTTCACCAGATATTTCTGTAAAGGTTTGCCAAATCGTGGCCAAGTTTCATACAAAAATTTGAAAAAATTACGTTTTTTAGAGAAAAAATTGAATTTTCGAAGAAAATCAAATTTTGACCTAAATTTTTCAAAAAAGCATAATTTCCGAAAGCCACTTTTATTCAACACAAAACATATAAAAAATAACAAATTGAATCTAATATTTTGTTGCAAAGCCACGAGAGTCAATGACAGCCTGACATCTGCGCTGCATGGAGTCGAGCAAACTGTCGATTACTGTCTGTGGGATCTTCTCCCATTCCTCTTCCAGTTGTTGGTACTTTTCGTCCACATTTTTGGCTTTTTTCCCTGCCAATCTTCTCTCCAGCTCATCCCATAGATTCTCGATCGGATTGAGGTCCGGGGACTGGCTTGGCCAATCCATAACGCGAACTCTGCGGCTGGAGAACCAATCCTAAAATCGAAAATATTTTGAGACATCAGAATCTTTTGTACCTTGACGAATTTGGAAGTGTGTTTCGGATCGTTATCCTGTTGGAAAACGATCCCACGACCCATGGATTTGTAATGTGGCAGCATTTTGGATTCTAGGATATCCTTGTAGACGTAGCGATCCATGATAGTTGTGATGCGATGAATCGGTCCGATGCCTTTTCCGGAAAAGACACCCCAGACCATACAGCTGCCTCCACCGTGCTTGACGGTTGGTAATTGATATCTGGGATCATACCGAGAGCCAACTGGACGCCGCATCCATTGAATCCCGTCGCTTCCGAAAAGCATGAACTTGCTTTCGTCAGACCACAAAACCTGGTTCCAATCTTGACAAGTCCAATTGAGGTGTTGCTTCGCCCAGGCAACTCTGGCTTTTCTGTTCTTCTCCGAAATGAACGGTTTCTTAACTGGTCGTCTTCCCATGATTCCAGCTGCTCTCAAACGACGTTTGACGGTCGAGGTCGATGGGGAAACCGGACTAATCAAAAATACCTCCCGTCCAATCGCAGGCGCAGTCAATCTTGGATTGCTTCTGGAGACGCGGGCAATGTTGATATCATCCAGATGAGAAGTGACACGTGGGCGGCCGATATGATACTTTACTGGTTTACATCCGTGGCTCTTCCAGCGCTTCAGAAATCTAGAAATGCATGGTTTTCCTACGTCAAACTGAGAAGCTAGATCTCCAAGAGATGCTCCATTTTGGTGCCCCGAAAAAATGGCTTTTTGCTCCTCAACGGTCAAGTTACGCTTTTTCCCAGTTCTTGGCATACCTGAAAACTAAAAGCTACTAAAAAAACATTGAAAACATTGATAAATTTTGAAAAAAAATAGGTCTGAAAAAAAGGGCGAAAAACCCGAAAAACTGAAAAATCTGCAGAATCGCGTCAGCGTGTTTGCTTACAACTTTCTGACCGTAGTCATACCTTTTGACTTGCCCCTGTAGTTACCAGAAAAAAAATCACGGAATTTGGTTGGGTATTCGTTGAGTTATGCTCGAAAAACCCTGCGTTTACAACCTTTTGACCGGTACTGTATGAGGAAAATTTAGGCAATACAGTAATCACTCCGTGATTATGCTGTCTCTCAGGCTTAGATAATTGTCAGAAAATATGCATTCCTAAGCCTATTAGAAGTATAAAATATATCATCAACAATTATTTTGCTATAAGACCTCACTTTAAATTCTTACACAATTCAAATTTTAGTACATTATTCCGGTATCTGTGCATTTTTAAGTTTTGGACCACTATTTTTTCTTGGGACCACTAAACTTTTTTGGGACCTCTATTTTATTTTGGGACCTCTAAACTAATTTCTCACTGAGAAAGGTTCTTACTAAGAAAGATTCTCACTGATAAAGATTCTCACTAAGAGATATTCTCATTAAGAAAAATTCTCACTAAGAAAGTTTCTCACTGAGTAACATTCTCATTGAAAGATTCTTACTAAGAAAACTTCTCAAAAAAAAAAAAAGATTCTCATTAAATACTTGATTTAAAACTTTCGAACATTTTTAGTATGTTAGAATTTGTTTTTCAAACTTCATTTTAGTCAAAAAATCAACTGTCTAGAACATCTAGAAACTAAGATACATACAGTCGTTAGAAGAGACGCAGACAGTTCGAGTGTCTCGTCGTCTGCGTCTCTAGCCTCCAAAACTTCAAATAGCTGTATCTCGGCTCCCAGGTGGCCTAGAAAAGTGATTCAAGAGCCGAAATTTATTATTTTCTTTGTACTTTTTTGGACCTACAACATTTCCCATATTCCAAAAAAATTCTTACCTGGAATCACACCCACTACTGTAAAAACAATGGAAATTCCGAGGCCTTGAAGAATTCGACACACTATAACAGCATAAAAATTGTAATCCACTGCTAGCGGAAAAAATAGGGATCCGATGGCAGAAAGGAATCCACTGACTGTTAAAACAATTCGAATCCCTAATTGGTCAATTAAAGGGACAGACGGGATTAGACCAATTACTGCGCCAATAGCTGTGGAGGAGAATATAAAGGATTTGTGGGTTGTGGACTCCATCCAGTGGGTTCCTAGGAAAAAATGCGAATTTTCAGAAGATAGAAAGATTAAAAAGTTTGGAATTCAGAAATTAAGAAATTCGGAAATTTAGAAATTCAGAAATTTCAGAAAATAAAACTCACCACTCAAATTTTTTGTATAAAAATTTTCTACCAAGTCTTCCATACAAATTACCGTAAAATTAAAAGTAATCGAGTTAATTTGAGGTAGGGTTAGACAGAATAATCTGAAAATTGAAGATTTTTAGAAATTTAAAAAAAAACATTGGAAAATAAAAAATTTGATTTTTCAAAAAAATTTTTTAGAATTTTTTAAAAATTCCAAATTACAAAAAGAATAACTCACAATAAAACCATAATAAATAATCGGGTTCTATGCCCAAACACGAATTTCGAAACACTTCGTTTTCCTACATTTTCAATTTGTATGGAAATTTCAGATTCCGTATTTTCAGATTCCAAAAAATCCACGTCATCAGAATTCAGATGAGAATATGACGAAGAATTCAAAGAAGGCATTTTGGGAAGACGCTGATAGGAGAATGCCATTTTTCCAGGGGGGGATTCTTTTATTTTGATTTTTTTCTTTTTTTTTGTATTGCAAGAAATTTTTGGAATATAGTTTTTTTGTTTAGAATTGAATTGGTTTTTTGGACAATATACAATATTTTTGGGGAGAAAAGAGAACAAAAAAAAGTGGCGGTTTTATTGGTGAGAAGTTCTCATCAAACATTAAAATTGGACATCTTTGATTTTGTTTGACAAAAAAAACTCGGAAATTTCGAATTTTTGAACTATTTCAAAGTCAACAAAAATCCAAAATCTGGGCTCCATTTTAGTCTAAAAACCAACGTTCTAGCACCTCTGGGAGCTGAGATACAGTCGTTTGAAGAGACGCAGACAGTTAGAGTGTCTCGTCGTCTGCGCCTCTAGCCCCCGAAACTTCAAATGACTGTATCTCGGCTGCCAGGCGGCCTAGAAATGTGACTTAAGAACCGTAATCTGGAATTTTGGAATCGCTTTTTTTTTGCTTCAAAACTGAAGAAAATTTGAGATTTTCAAATTTCTCTAGGTGTCATTTTGGTCTAAAAATCAACTTTTCAGCAAAAAAAAAATCAACTTGGAAGATACTGATCGGAATTTTGAAAAATCTAGTTCCCAGACTTTATTTTAGTTCAAAAACCAACGTTCTAGCACTTCTAGAAGCCGAGACACAGTCGTTAGAAGAGACGCAGACAGTTAGGGTGTCTCGTCGTCTGCGTCTCTAGCCCCCGAAACTTCAAATGACTGTATCTCGGCACCGAGGCGGCCTAGAAAAATGATTTTGAGACATAAATTTACAATGTTTATTGTTTTATTTATAAATCCAAAAATCAAAAAATAAAATTTCAAAAAATTGGATTCCCTTGAAATTTAAAAAAATACCTCTTTGAGCATTTAGGCTCCGTTTTCTCTGCTTTTCCGGATTTTCCGAGTTCCGGATTTTTGAAAAATGACCGAATGGCCAAAAATTAAAGATTTTGGTTCCAAAATCCCGTTTCTAGGACCATTAGAAGCCGAGATACAGTTATTTGAAGTTTCGGGGGCAAGAGACGCAGACGACGAAATACTCTAACTGTCTGCGTCTCTTCGAACGACTGTATCTCGCCTTCTAGATGTGCTAAAACGTTGGGTTTTGGACTAAAATGAAGCTCAGATTTCGGGGAATTTTCCCAGTATTTAACAATGGTTTAAAGAATTTAAAAATTCCAAAAAATTGATGGAAAGTAAGACAGCTGCTCAGGACTCCTGAAAGTGGTCAAAACGACCAAAAACTAGAGACGCAGACGACGAGACACTCTAACTGTCTGCGTCTCTCCAAAACTTAGGACCGCTGTATCTCGGCTTCTAGAAGTGCTAGAACGTTGGTTTTCAGACTAAAATGGAGCTCAGATTTTGTGGATTTTTTTAGAAATTCCAAAATTCAATTCCTGAACTTTTCAAAATTCTAAAAAACTGCTCGAAAATCCCTAAATTTGGAAATTCCCTGGAGCCATTAGATGCACAGAAACGTATCTTTCAGTTGATTTTCGGCATTTTCAAGAGTCTGGAGCATTTATTAGACGAGTCTTTATTTCCAAATGTTGGGATTTTTGAACAATTCATGAATTGTTGACCAATTTTGGTCTTCTTTAATTCCTCAAAATCTGAGCTTCATTTTAGTCCAAAAACCAAGTTTCTAGCACTTTAGAAGCTGAGATACAGCCGTTCAAAGTTTGGAAGAGACGCAGACAGTTAGAGTGTCTCGTCGTCTGCGTCTCTAGCCCCCGAAACTTCAGATGGCTGTATTTCGGTTCCCAAAAGTTCTAGAAAAATGATTTTAGGACCAAAATCTTTAGTTTTTAATGCTCTTTTTTTAAATACTAAAATTTTTTCAAAAATTCTTCTAGCACTTGGTAGATAATGATCGGAATTCAAACATCTAGTTTCCAGCCATTATTTCAGATTAAAAACCAATCTTCTAGCGTTTCTAGAAGCCGAGATACAGCCCTTAGAAGAGACGCAGACAGTTAGAGTGTCTCGTCGTCTGCGTCTCTAGCCCCCGAAACTTCAAATGACTGTATCTCGGCGCCCAGCCGGCCTAGAAATGTGATTTTGGTACCAATTTGTTTTGTTTTGAATTCAATTATTTAAAACGCTAAAATAAAGAATTTTCCAAAAAAAATTTTTTCAGAATTTTTAATTTTTAAAAAATCAAAAATTGAGAATACTTCTAGAACTTAACACATGGAAAATTTATATATTGATCCAATTCCTTTTAGCCAAAATTTTCCAGTAATAAAGCCCCAATTTAAATGCTCCAGACTCTTGAAAATGGCTTAAAATGAACTAAAAAATACGTTTTTGTGTATCTTATGGCCCCAGGGAAAATGTATATCGCTCTAAATCCCCCCCCCCCCTTTATTCTAATTAACACCAACCGATTTCTATTTATCTTCCTCTAGAGATCTCGTCCGTCTGTTCTTGACATATTCCTCTTTCTTATCGTTTTACATCTTCTTCTTCTTCTTTTTCTTCTTCTTCTCAAGAACAATAACTAATTGCTAAACTGACACCTCGCTCTTCTTTTTTCCCCCTATTTCCGTTCCTCCTCTTCTTCTTTAATCGTTGTATTGACCCAATTTTTGTTGTTCTGTTATACTAAAAATATACTGGTTACATGATGCCATTTTCGAGAAACTTGAGACACTTTTCTGAATCCGTAAACGTTGTTTTTTTATGATTCTAGGTTAGAGGAAACCAATTTTGGCGCCAAAAATGCTCAAAAAAGGCTCGAATTTCCATTTCAATCGAGCAAATTGCTATGTGTTTTGACACTAGAGAAAGAAAAAAAACGGAGCAAAAATAAATGCCCTCCCCCTTCATTTTTATGTGCTAGATTGGTTTTTAGCTAGATTGGTTTCTTTATTTATTTTTGTAACGAAATTCCAATTTTTAGAATTTTTTCTTCCTTATTTTAATATTGTACAGAAGAGCATTAAAAACTAAAGATTTTGGTCCTAAAATCATTTTTCTAGGACTATTGGGAGCCGAAATACAGCCATTTGAAGTTTCGGGGGCTAGAGACGCAGACGACGAGACACTCTAACTGTCTGCGTCTCCTCTAACGGCTGTATCTCGGCTTCTAGAAGCGCTAGAACATTGGTTTTTGGACTAAAATGAAGCCTAAATTCCGGGGAATATTTACAAGAATTTCGAAAAAAAAATTTTCGATATTGTTCTCTATTCTGGACACCCAAGAAAATCTCATTGTTCTTAAGCAGGAAACCGGAAGTGGGTTTTGCTAATTAGCAGAAAATGAGGTTTCTATTGTTTGAGAACTCAGCGGGATTCCATTGGGGGGGGGGGAACGCTATTGGGCTCTTTTCTAGTTTAGAGGTCCCAAAAAAAAATAGAGGTCCCAAAAAAGTTTAGAGGTCCCAAGAAAAAATAGTGGTCCAAAACTTAAAAATGCACAGATACCGGAATAATGTACTAAAATTTGAATTGTGTAAGAATTTAAAGTTTTGAGGTCTTATAGAAAAATAATTGTTGATGATATATTTTATACTTCTAATAGGCTTAGGAATGCATATTTTCTGACAATTATCTAAGCCTGAGAAACAGCATAATCACGGAGTGATTACTGTATTGCCCAAATTTTCCTCATA
>NC_013488.2:18219194-18220293 GCF_000004555.2 Caenorhabditis briggsae | reverse complement strand
ACATTATTCCAACATCTGCGCGTTTTTCGTATTTTGGACCTCTATTTTTTCTTGGAACCTCTAAACTTTTTTGGGACCTCTAATTTTTTTTGGGACCTCTTTTTTATTTTGGGACCTCTAATTTTTTTTCGGACCTCTAAATTTTTTTGGGACCTCTAAACTAGAAAAGAGCCCGCTATTGTCTATTTGTACCTCAACTATCTCGGTTGCTGTTCGAGATATCACAAATCTGTAAACTGAGAAGATGTTGGTGATATTATCACAAAAATTTTATCAATTGACAAACTTTTGATATCTTTTATAGGAATGGAGATAATTAAGCGTCAATTTGAACTGTCCTAAAACCTGTACTTTCAACTTTGAGCCAGTTTATCTGGCTTCCTGAGAGGGATATCAAAAAGTGGTTAACTGACAAAATGTTCACTGTGATATCAGAAATACTTTTATCAGTTCACAAATTTTTGATATCTTTTACAGGTCTATTCAGGTTTTAAGGTAATCAATTTAAGTAATTTATCTCAGATTAAAAAAATCCAATTCTAATTCAGTCAGTTTTAGCGCATTTTACTGCTATTTTTGTTGAATTATACTACAACAATCTAAGATTGTATTAAAATTTAATTAACCATAACCTCTTTTAGGTTCAAACTCCCCATTTTTCAGTCTACACATCAATGATCAACTTTGAACCCTTATATCTCATTTTCTGTAAAATATATCGAACAGCGATCAACGATTAAAATGTTTTTCATAATATCATCAACATTTTATCAGTTGATCACTTTTTGATATCTCTTACAGGAACAGAGATAAATTGTCTCAAAGTTGAATGCTATTGGGTCTTTTTGAGAAGAGCGCGACGTTTAAAGGCGCATATCTCCTTAACCATCATATTTATCACAATTGTGTTCATTGATAAAATGTTGCTGATGTTTTGAAAAACATTTTATCCGTTGTCACATTTTTGATATCTTGCATAGGAACCGAGATAATTTGACCCAAAGTTCAAAGTTGGGACTGTTAACCTTATTTTTCACATACCGTAAAACCTCTAATAGAACGACACCCGGATCGTCCACTTTGAGCCTATATATCTCAC
>NC_013488.2:18207444-18219184 GCF_000004555.2 Caenorhabditis briggsae | reverse complement strand
AAAACGACGGCCAGTAGACCGGCAGATCTGATATCATCGCCACTGTGGTGGAATTTGGAAAATAATTCAAAACTGTGTTTTAGCGTAATTAGGGACTACCGTAAAACCTCTAATAGAACGACACCCGGATCGTCCACTTTGATCCTATATATCTCATTTTCTGTGAAAGATATCAGAAAGTGGTTAACTAGTAAAATGTTTATCAGGTTATCAACAACATTTTACTAGTTAGCCACTTTTTGATATCTTTCACAGAAAATGAGATATATAGGATCAAAGTGGACGATCCGGGTGTCGTTCTATTAGAGGTTTTACGGTAGTCCCTAATTACGCTAAAACACAGTTTTGAATTATTTTCCAAAAACTGGTTTCCAGCCATCATTTTAATTCAAAAACCAATGTTCTAGCACTTCTAGAACCCGAGATACAGCCGTTAGAGGAGACGCAGACAGTTAGAGTGTCTCGTCGTCTGCGTCTCTAGCCCCCGAAACTTCAAATGGCTGTATTTCGGCTCCCAATAGTCCTAGAAAAATGATTTTAGGACCAAAATCTTTAGTTTTTAATGCTCTTTCTTTAAATACTAAAATTTTTCAAAAATTCTTCTAGCACTTGGTAGATAATGATCGGAATTCAAACATCTAGTTTCCAGCCATTATTTCAGATTAAAAACCAATCTTCTAGCGTTTCTAGAAGCCGAGATACAGCCCTTAGAAGAGACGCAGATAGTTAGAGTGTCTCGTCGTCTGCGTCTCTAGCCCCCGAAACTTCAAATGACTGTATCTCGGCGCCCAGCCGGCCTAGAAATGTGATTTTGGTACCAATTTGTTTTGTTTTGAATTCAATTATTTAAAACGCTAAAATAAAGAATTTTCCAAAAAAAATTTTTTCAGAATTTTTAATTTTTAAAAAGTCAAAAATTGAGAATACTTCTAGAACTTAACACATGGAAAATTTATATATTGATCCAATTCCTTTTAGCCAAAATTTTCCAGTAATAAAGCCCCAATTTAAATGGGCCATTTGATACTGGGGGCCACTACCAAGAGTCGTAAGAGTATCCTGCCTGGGTTTTATATGTATTTGTGTATCCACTACTTCACACACACATTGGATCCCGAAATGTTATGTGTAAAGTGGAGGATCCACCCTCCGTAGTATGTAGTATACCCACTTTCTTAGAAACCTCACAATTCTATTCTTCTTCCTTCCTCTTTTATGAAATTGTATCTTTTCTGAGCTTTGAGTTATTATAGAATAAGATTTAAAATTTCAGGGTGGTCCGGGGAGCTCTCAGATTTCATTTTATATTATTCTTGTTTGTAGTTTTATACTTCTTTATTTTGAAATGTTTCAAAAAAAATTATTCCCAAAAATTGAAAAACTAACCCGTGAGAAAATGTGTCTTAGCGTCTCCCTGCCTCTCCCCCTCCTCCCATATTTCCCTCTCCCTCCTATACGCCTTTCACTCCTTTCCCTCTCAGCGGCTTCCGTGGAGCAATAAGCAGCGCGTTCGGCTGTTAACCGAAAGGTTGGTGGTTCGAGCCCACCCGGGAGCGAAACTTTTTGTTTCTTTTTTTTGCGTTTTTTGTTTTTCTCTGGGTTTCTAACATCTAGTTCAACTTTTTTTCTTGAATTTTCATGATCTAGCATCTCTTTTTGCACCAAAAATTTGGCTTTTGACTCTTCTTTGCAAATAAAAATAAAAGGACAAGGAACAATATGCAAATTAGGATGTGACAAAACGTTTTGTCACTTCCCTCCTTCGATTCTTTGTGCTTATGCAAAAACGGACCCCCTAGGGGATTTACAAGTCAAGGGACATAGACCCAGAAGCAGGGGAGGTCCTTTTCTAGAAATTAATTCATGGGGCAGCGTGGCGCTCTTACATTCTTGTACTTTCAGCTTAATTATCTCGGTTCCTATGAGAGATTTCAACAATTTGTCAACTAATAAAATATTGATATCGTTATGATAAACATTTTATCAGTTGACCACTTTTTGATATCTTTTAAAGGGACCGAGATAATTGAGTAGAAAGGGAATGTGTGGGTGGGCTTCTATTATACACAGGCAAATTTAAAAGCTTCCTGTTCTCTGGAATTTTAGATTTCTGGTATGATTTTTATACCAAAATACTCCTTATTTTATAAGCTACAAGAATATATAAGCTTTATTTAGTGATTTTGATTTTTAAAGGCAGAGGAGAAAATTTGAAGGTACTACCCCCTTTCAACTTTTGAGCTAAAAATTAAGCAGATTTCAAGCTCCCTGTTCTCCCTGAAATCCTGAATTTTTAAAAAAAATTTCTATACCAAAATACTCCTCATTTCATAATCTACAAAAATATATAACTTTCATTAAGAAATTCTGAATTTTGCGAGATACTTTCGACCTCGAGAACTATGAAAACTACGGCTCTTTTCTAGTTTAGAGGTCCCAAAAAAAATTAAAGGTCCCAAAAAAGTTTAGAGGTCCCAAGAAAAAATAGAGGTCCAAAATACGAAAAACGCGCAGATGTTGGAATAATGTACTAGTATTTGAACTGTGCGAGTAGTTTGAGTTTTAGGGTCTTACAGGATGACATGACTACTCCTAACAATTTTAGCTCCAATTCTCTCGCATCTTGCCGATGAACACAATTTACATATGAGGAAAATTTGGGCAATACAGTAATCACTCCGTGATTATGCTGTTTCTCAGGCTTAGATAATTGCCAGAAAATATGCATTCCTAAGCCTATTAGAAGTATAAAATATATCATCAACAATTATTTTGCTATAAGACCTCAAAACTTTAAATTCTTACACAATTCAAATTTTAGTACATTATTCCGGTATCTGTGCATTTTTAAGTTTTGGACCACTATTTTTTCTTGGGACCTCTAATTTTTTTTCGGACCTCTATTCTTTTTTGGGACCTCTAAACTAGAAAAGAGCCAAAACTACTACCCACACCTAAAAATTGTACATTTTTAAAACTTTCTGTTCTCCCCGAAATTCTGAATATTTTGGTATGATTTTCATACAAAAATACTCCTTATTTCATAATCTACAAGAATAGGCCGCGGCCAACCGCGGCCCTCTTTTTTCACGCCTCATGAATTCGTCTCCCGTTTCCTCCTTATGTTCGTTTTGTCACAGCTTACACACATTCGAGCAGATGGTTGGCACTGTTTATGACTTTAGGCCGTCTGGCTCTTCCGCTTCTTTTGCAAAATCTTTTTTCTCTCTCTCTCTCTCTCTTTTCCTGCAAAATCCCCCCCCCCCCCCCAAAAGCGGCTGGTCAAGAAAAAGGAGGAGCCGAAAACAACGAACATCTCGGAGCAAAATTTCGTTAGATTTCCATTTTGTTGTTGTTGTTCAAATCGGCCCGGGGCGGCCAAGACGACGACTTTTTGATCTTGCCACTTTTTTTTTATATAGAAAATCTTGAAATTTGTAGAATTTTGGATTTCCAAGGAGAACAGAAAGCTTCAAAATTGCCCAAATTTTAATTTTGAATAATTATTTTTTTTTTTTTTTTAAATTTCAATTTTCATTAAATTTGATCAAGTTAAGGCTTAAATTGATGGAAACTTTAAGCTCTATTTGAATTTTTTATAAAAACCATTTAAACATTTCAGGGTTTCCTGGAGAACAGGGAGCTTGAAAGTTGACTAATTTTTTGAATTTCCTCCGATTAATCGGGGTATTAAAGGTGGGGGGGGGGACATGAAAAAAATAATGTTCTCGAAATTCCGTTCAAAGATGCCCCTCGAGGAGTTGAACTTGTGAGGGCGATGATTGAGGGTGCGGCGCCGCTACCGACTGAGCCACGCGGGCAAAGAGAAAGCGCACGCCCGATTGCATACATAAAGGCGAGGACGACAGCTGTACGCAGAGTGACATTAAGCGTTGTACACCGTGACGGTAGAATGCATACTCTAGCTACAAAAAAACTACGAAAAATCTCCTGTCCCCCCACCTTTAAGGTCCAGATACGAAATACAAAGAAAAACACGGTTTTATACAAAAATAATATTTATTATTCCGTATAATTAATAAAGAACAACAATATCACCAAAAGATACTTTAGACAAAACTCTAAACTGACTTAAATCGTCCAAACTGACACAACTAGCTGTTCAAGAACTAACTTTAATTCAAACTCACCCCGGTTGGCGCGCTTGTCGTCAGCCGAACAGCGGAGCGTCGTTGCAAGCGCACAGGGAACTGCAGAAAGGGTTTGGGGGTAGCTTGCCTGGGCAACTTTTGACTCAAAAAATTCCTGGTAGTACCTTTCATAATTTTCCTGGTCCTTTAAAAACTGGAATCGCATAATGAAATTAATATATACTTAAAGATTATAAAGGAAGAAGTATTTTGGTATAAAAATCATATACAAATCTTAAAAGTTACAACGAGAACAAGAGCTTTGAAATTTGCTCATATTTTAGCTTTGGGTAGTGCCCTTTTTTGGTCATAAGTGCCTTCAAAATATTCTTATATTCTTGTATATATTCTTGTAGATTATAAAACAAGGAGTATTTTAATATAAAAATCAGACAAAAAATTTAGAATTTCCAGGGAGAACGAGGTTCTCGAAAATTGTGAAAAAAAACGTTTCATAATAACCTAAAAAACAAGGGTACTATGAAAAAAATGCATATAACTTTTTGATTTTTATGTTAGAGCTGTGTTTTTATATCGTTGGAATCAGCGTAAAAATGTATATCTCCTAGTGTTAAATTCGAAAAATTAAATCGGAATTAGAATCTTTTTGAACTTCTAAAGTTGAATAAATATGATATTTAAATTTTTTTTTTGTTCAAAAATATTTTTGTATAAAACCGTGTTTTTCTTTGTATTTTGTGTCTGGACCTTAATACCCCCATTCATCGGAGGAAATTCAAAAAGTTAGTCAACTTTCAAGCTTCCTGTTCTCCAGGAAACCCTGAAATTTTTAAATGGTTTTTATACCAAAATACTCCTTATTTTATAATCTACAAGAATATTTCATAATTTTTAAAAAATTCCAATTTGTAAGGTACTTATACTAATAAGTTACTAGCTTACCACTGATGAGCCGATAATGACTGTTTGAAGATTCTCGATTCTCAAATAACTGATTTTTAGGAACTTTTTAAATTTATGATTTTTTGGAAATTTATTAATTTCAGAATTCAAATGTTCCCTAGAATTCATGGATTGGTCAATTGATAAAATGTAGCTGATAATATGATCAACATTTTATCAGTTCACTACTTCTTGATAGCTTTCATGGCAAGTGAGATAATTGAGGACAAATTGAGGCTTAAGTTGATGGAAATTAATAGCCAATCTCAAATTTCCCGATATATTCTGTTTTTTTTTTCCAAAAATTTTCAAAAATTTTGAACTAAATTGAACTAAAAATTAAATAGAAATTAACAAATTGGCTGATTGCAGGTGGTAAGCTAGTACTTAACTTATTAGTAGAAGTGCCTCAAAAACTGGAACTTCTTAGAAATTTTTATATATTCTTATAGATTATGAAATAAGGAGTATTTTAGTATAAGAATCATATGAAAATTTTGGATTTTCAGAGAGAACAGGAAGCTTGAAAGTTGCTCAATATTTAGCTCTAGGTACTTTCCTTTTTTAGCCATAAGTGTATTTAAAAATTGAAATTATCTAATGAAACTTATATATTCTTGTAGATTATGAAAATAGAAGTATTTTGGTATAAAAATCATAACAAAAAAATTTAAATTTTCAGGGAAAACGAGGTCCTCAAAAATTGTAAAAAAAACCAAATCATCTAAACCTGTAAAATGGGTACTATGAAAAAAATCCCCATAACTTTTTTGAATTTTTATGTAGTGCGTTGATTTTTGTATTGTTCAAATCAGCGTAAAATTTCACATCTGATGAAATTTGAAAAAAAAAAATTAAAATCAAAATTAGTGCCTTTTTAAGCATCTAGAAGGAAAAAAAAAAGTTTTTCAAAAAATTTTTTTAGGAACCCAAAGAAATATTGTCCCCTTGAACCCAAAAAAATGTGTATTCTTTTTCTCTTCGCACCCAAAAAATAGAAGCGTCCCTTGCCCCAAAAATGTTGCCATTTCTCAAGAACAAAGAAATATTATAAAAGACGAAGAGACGCAGAGAGAAAGGGTAATAAAGAATGATAGAAACAAAAGACAAGAGGAAGTGTGATGCATTTTTAATAGAGACATTGGTTGGGTTCTTGGAGCTTTTGGAAGAGAAGAAACGGAAATAAACATTTATCACTTTGAGGCAAGATGGATTGCTAGAACTACAGTTCAAAAAGTTATGGGGGATTTTTTTCATAGTACCCATTTTACAGGTTTAGATGATTTGGTTTTTTTTACAATTTTTGAGGACCTCGTTTTCCCTGAAAATTTAAATTTTTTTGTTATGATTTTTATACCAAACAATTTATCAGTTGACCACTTTTTGATATCTTTAACAGGAATTGAGATAATTGAGCTCAAAGTGTTGACGGTTTGGGTGGTCAAGAAGAAATTCGGAAATTCCCCCTTAAAGGTGGGGGGACAGGAGATTAAGTTTTTTTGTAGCTAGAGTATGCATTCTACCGTGACGGTGTACAACGTGCGCTTTCTCTTTGCCCGCGTGGCTCAGTCGGTAGCGGTGCCGCACCCTCAATCATCGCCCTCACAAGTTCAACTCCTCGAGGAGCATCTTTGAACGGAATTTCGAGAACATTATTTTTTTCATGTCCCCCCACCTTTAACCCGTCTTTAACCCCTCAACTTAACCCCCAATTTCCCATCATAACAACTCATAATCCGTTGTTTTTCCAATTTTCTTCTTCTTCTTCCTCTTCCCATACCAAAAAAGAGGCGCCAAAAATAAACAAATTTTCTGTGACCACTCCTTTTTTTTTCTTAGTGTCTATTTTCGCGCTCGCTGATGCTCTTCGCCTCTCCTAATTAGCTCAATTTCCTCTGCCAAAAACGAAAACAAATTCCCCTTCTTCTCTTCTCACCAGCTTCATTTTCCCCCTTTTTCTTCATTTCCTCTTTATTTCTATTTTTTCTAGAAGAGATTCATTTTTTGTTTTCCAATTGCCTTTTTGAGATTCTCATTTTCCTTTTCCTACCCATTTTACTTGATTTTGCATCTTCTTTTACCCCATTTCACTGACTTTTTCAATCTAGAAAAAGATTTCAAGTGATTTATGATATCGCCTCTCTATTTGAGCTTCCAAAAGCTCTTCATGGGATTCTCAATTTTCCAAAAAAGAAGATTGAACCCTTTTTGGACTCTTTATTGCATTCTTTTCAAGATTTCTTGGGTGGAGCCAAGCCTCACTAAGAAAGATTTTCACTGAGAAAGATTCTCACTAAGAAAGATCCTTACTAATGGGAGAAAAGTAGTTATTGATAAAAATCCTCATCAAGACATATTCTTACTAAGGAAAATCCTCACTACGAAAAACCCTTACTAACTGAAATTTGCAACAGCTATGGATTATGTACTTTTCAAAACTTGTCAAAAAGTGAAAAAAAAATATCCAATTGAAATTTTTCTTTGAAGAAAATGCGTTCTTAACACTTTGAAGATAGCCACAAAAACCAAAAACAAAATCAAAAAACAATAACGAGAAGAGGAATCGAACCTACAACCGGTTGGATACTCTTCATCCCTCCTCGCCACTACACCACTCCTGTCTGGTTCTTTCCCTTCCCCCAATCTATATAAGAAAGAGGTGAGGCGCGGCGCCCTTAAGAGTCAAATTTGAGCCAAATTTGAAACTTGATTTTCTCGAAACTAGTAGCTCCTCAGCAAAATCTGAATACATGTTTGAAAATGTCTCATTCTCAGCTTTCGAATGATATAGGTCACATACCGAAGTTCCACCCCCCGATTACAACCTTCCCTAGTAAGGAAGATTCTACTAAGAAAGTTTCTTATCAGGAAAAATCCTCACGAAGAAAGGTCCTTATTAAGAAATATTCTCACTAAGAAAAATCCTTACTAAGAAAAAATTTTCACTACAAAAAGATCCTGACAAACAGAGATTCTTATTAAAGGTAGGGGGACAGGAGATTTTTCGTAGTTTTATTTTTGTAGCTAGAGTATGCATTCTACCGTGACGGTGTACAACGCTTAATGTCACTCTGCGTACAGCTGTCGTCCTCGCCTTTATGTATGCAATCGGGCGTGCCCTTTCTCTTTGCCCGCGTGGCTCAGTCGGTAGCTGCGCCGCACCCTCAATCATCGCCCTCACAAGTTCAACTCCTCGAGGGGCATCTTTGAACGGAATTTCGAGAATATTATTTTTTTCGTGTCCCCCCACCTTTAAGAAAAATCCTCACTACAGGAATACCGTCAATGAGCGCACCCCTAACCAAACACTTTGAGCTCATTTATCTCGTTTCCTATAAGAGATATCAAAAAGTTGTCAACTGATAAATTACTTAACCTAACAAAACCAAAACCAACGTTTTCTGATATTTCTTAGAAGAACTGGGATAATTGAGCTCAAAGTTGTGTAGGCTTTTATTAGAGTATTTATGATGCTTCATCTTCTCATGCTTCATTTTCCCCGGATTTTTCCACCTCAAAAACGTTGAATTATTCCAGAAGCCTTAAAAGCAGAAAAAACATGGCCACCGTTAGCTGCTCGCCAAGTTTGGCTGACATTCGTGCTCTTCAAGCGGACAATCTGGACCGTCTTCGTGACTCTCTTCAACAAATCAACATTCGTGATGTTGTCCCACTGCTTGTGGCCAGAAATGTGCTCAGATCGTATGAGATGGGAGCTCTTTATGCTAAGGTGAGGGATTCAAAGGTTCAAAAGATATAAATAGAAAATCAGAGGTTTTGTTACCGGAATCATGAGTCTAGGACCACTGGGAGCCGAGATACAGCCATTTGAGCTTTTAGGAGCTAGAGACGCAGACGACGAGACACCCTAACTGTCTGCGTCTCTTTAAAACTTTGAAGGACTGTATCTCAGCTTCTAGAAGTGCTAGAAACGTGGTTTATTGGATTAAGATGAAGCTCAGATCATGGAAGATTGGGAAATTCTAAAAAAGTTTCATTAATTTTTGAAAAATACTCACCACTCAAAATTTTAACATGAAAATTTTCAACCAAATCATCCATACAAATTACCGTCTCTCTAAAACTTCAAATTACCATATCTCGGCTTCTGAGAAAGCTAGGTAAGTCATTTTTAGTGAAACTTGAATGGAATTGTGAGATACAGCCATTTGAGCTTTTAGGAGCTAGAGACGCAGACGACGAGACACTCTAACTGTCTGCGTCTCTCCAAATCTTTGAGCGGCTGTACCTCTGTTTCTAAAAGTGCTAGATTATTGGTTTTTGAACTAAAAAGGAACCTGAAAATCAGATTTTGATGGTCAATGGGAGTTATGAGAAACTTAAGTCTAACTGTCCCAACTTTGAACCAATGTATCTCGGCTCCTGTAAAAGATATTAAAATTTTGTCAACTGATAAAATATTAGTAATATTATGCTAATGATTTCATCAGTTGACACATTTTTGATACCTTCTACAGAAACCGAGATAAATTGTCTCAAAGCTAACGGGAGAGGAGAACCCATTTTTGTTTTTTGAAAATTGGCTCCATCACTATCTTAATCAATTTAGAACATCTCTAATTTTTCCAGGGCTCCGACGAGCAAGTCGACGCACTCATCGATCTTCTGAAAACCAAAAATCACTGGGTTGGACCACTTACCGATGCGCTCATCAGAAATGGAAAGGCACCGATTGCCAAGATTCTTCTCGAACTCCAGAATGGAAAATAATCGCTATTTGCTTTAAAAATCTCTTCATTTGGTATACATTCCTCTTGTACTCTCTCCCCAAAACTCCTTTTTCATAACTGCAATCTTCTAGAAATTTCCTTAAAATTTGATTTTTTGCTCTTCGATGTTTCTCTACTACGAAATTTTCCAACCAACTGAAAAATGAATTATAATAACCACATTGAAATTATTCCATCCAGCAGAGGACAACAAAAAAAGCAGAATGCATAATGAAACAACCCGTATAAAAGAAGTTAGTTAGAAGAGAGAACATTATCGAACACGAAAAATGAGGAAATTCATTTTCATCACCCTGATTTTAATGGTCCAACTCTTGGAAGTGGCTCATTCTCAATTTACCATAAGACATGGACGTCGTCGATCGAGAATGGGAAGAATTGCGAACGATGGTACGATTCCAGGTGAGTCTTAAAGGTTTCGATGAATCGGGAAGTACACTTTCAGGCTGCAAAAGCTGTAATAAAGATGATTTTGACAATATCGACAGCAGTGACTACAATTTGACATGGACGTGAGTTGACTAGTAAGAAACCGTAATTTTGAATAAAACAGTCATTTTCGCTCAGATATGGTGAAGATGATGGGTGTATGACAGCACATCAAACCTGCTATTCTCTGAGTTCCAGATGTGAGGTTGCGGCTTGGGTTACTCTAGAAGATGAAACAAGAATTGAATACTCAAAAGCTAATATAAGCACTGGTTTGTACATATGTGATTCATCATATTATGCGCTGAACGGAACGTAAGTGACATTTTTACGAAGAAAACTAATGTATTAATGCTTCAGTGCTGTGAAAGGATACGGATGTAATACTTATTGTTTGACCACAGATATTCGAACCGTTCCTGCTAGAAACACTTCAACAAGTACGACGACTACAACGACCACAACTACAACGACGACACCTCAGCCAACTACAACTACCACTGAACCTCCTACCACGACTACCACTGAACCTTTCACCACAACCACTGAACCTCCTACCACAACTACCACTGAACCTTCCACCACACCCACTGAACCTCTTACCACGACTACCACTGAACCTTCCACCACGACCACTGAACCTTCTACCACGACCACGGAGCTAACTACGACAACTACCCCTGATGCAACCACTACTACCACTGAACTTACCACGACCACACCATGTGTGACAACCGAGGAGTCAACCACGACCACTGTGCCAACTACCACGACTCCATGTGTCACCACAGAAGTGCCCACAACTACCCCAGCACCAACCACCCATGCCAACCATGGATGCCATGTTGGGGGATAAGTGCTTCTTGGCGAATAACTCTATCATGTTCAATTCACACATGAGATTTTTTATTGAAAGACTTATTTCACTTTTCTTGGAGATATAAAGATTTTTGCAAGTTCAAGACGTTTTGAAGCCTAGGTACTAATCTGACCACCCAAACCGTTAACTTTGAGCTTGATTATCTTGATTCCTGTGAAGGATATCAAAATGTTGTCAACTGATAAAATATTGGTGATATTATGATAAGCATTGTGTTAGTTGACAACTTTTTGATATCTTTTAGAAGAACTGAGATGTATGAGCTCAAAGTTGACAATTGTCGGTATGCTTTTATTAAAGGAATGACGGTAAGTACGCTTAAAGAGACTCTCAAACCTATACAATCCAAAATCGGTTAACTTTTGTCTGAAATTCAATGGGCTGAAACTGAATGAAAATAAATGGAAATCAAGTTTAAAGCTGAAAATGACTTAAAACTGAAATATCAAGTTAAATAATCAAAATAAAAATACCGTAAAACCTCTAATAGAACGACACCCGGATCGTCCACTTTGAGCCTATATATCTCATTTTCTGTCAAAGATATCAAAAAGTGGCTAACTTGTAAAATGTTGATGATATCCTGATAAACATTTTACTAGTTAACCACTTTTTGATATCTTTGA
>NC_013488.2:18204872-18207258 GCF_000004555.2 Caenorhabditis briggsae | reverse complement strand
TCAGCGCATAATATGATGAATCACATATGTACAAACCAGTGCTTATATTAGCTTTTGAGTATTCAATTCTTGTTTCATCTTCTAGAGTAACCCAAGCCGCAACCTCACATCTGGAACTCAGAGAATAGCAGGTTTGATGTGCTGTCATACACCCATCATCTTCACCATATCTGAGCGAAAATGACTGTTTTATTCAAAATTACGGTTTCTTACTAGTCAACTCACGTCCATGTCAAATTGTAGTCACTGCTGTCGATATTGTCAAAATCATCTTTATTACAGCTTTTGCAGCCTGAAAGTGTACTTCCCGATTCATCGAAACCTTTAAGACTCACCTGGAATCGTACCATCGTTCGCAATTGTTCTATTAGAGGTTTTACGGTAATCTAAAATTCTTTCTAAGCGTTTCAAGTGTATAGGTTATATAAGAATTCATCTTGGAATCTTCTAATCGTTTCCTGGTTCCGGAAAATTGGAATTTAACTTATTTTAAGCCAATTTCTAATTAAAATAACCCTTTGGACAGTATTTCTAGATTCAGATACCTCATAAGAAATATAAAAAGGCATTGCAATGCTTGAAAATTTATTTGAGAAGTTATATGTCAAATTATTCAACTTTGCACACGCCGACACTCGGTTTTTCAGTAGTGGTGGTCTCCAACGGCGGGAACGTAAGATCTACAGGGTCCTCACCACCACCATCAGTAGGGCAGAAGGTTCTGCACCTAAATAATGGTGCTCTGAAAATTAATATTAATTAAGAAGGTAACGTTGTTAAACGTACTCTCCATTGAATTGCCAAGTAGCAGAAGTCGGTAGCAGAAGCAGAAACCCACACACGTGACATTTCCACTGGAACTTTCAGTTTGGCTTGTCTCATAGGTGGCTAATTCTTGACCAGTGCTTCTCGAAGTCATGTAAGCTGCAGCAGTGCATTCTGTCTTCACGACCACGCACTTGAAGTTTGTTATTTTGCAACCATTGTCAAGGAAAAAAATACTGAAACATAGCTCGGTGGTAGGAAGCTCAAGCCAGACTTACTTAACCACGAGTTCCACTTCAGGAGAGCTCGAACCAGATGGTAAGGATAAGTTCTTATAATCGACGCACCGCGCACAATCTGAAAATCAAAAATTACAATTCTAGGCTTGAAGCCCGATATTTGTGCTTCATTTTGGCTCGAAAACCATCGTTCTAGCACTTCTAGATGCCGAGATACAGCCATTCAAAGTTTTGAAGAGACGCAGACAGTTAGAGTGTCTTGTCGCCTGCGTCTCTAACCCCCGCAACTTCAAATGCGTGTATCTCGGCTCCCAGTGGTCCTAGTAAAGAGATTTTAGTACCTAAATCTTCAATTTTCGTTGCTCTTTTCAATTAATCAAAAGCTAATGTTTGAAAAATTAGGAAAGTTCCGACTTGTGGTACGAAGTGACTTAATGGCTTAGAATTTCAAAACTTCTGGCTTCCAGACTTCATTTCAGTCCAGAAACCAACGTTCTAGCACGTCTAGAAGGGGAGATACAGTCGTTCAAAGTTTTAGAGAGACGCAGACAGCTAGAGTGCCTCGTCGTCTGCGTCTCTAGCCCCAGAAACTTCAAATAGGTGTATCTCGGCTCCCAGTGGTACTAGAACAGTGATTTTGGCACCGAATTCTCTCATTTTTGTTGCTATTTTTTAATGAGAGAGCATTGAGCTTCTCAATCCTTCGAAACTTTAAATTACTGTATCTCGGCTTCTAGTGGTCCTAGAGAAGCGACCGAAAACAACTTACTTTGTTGCGCGTCGACTCCTCCAAGAATGTATAGAATGGAAATGAAGATTAGAATCATGTTCCGATGATAACCAGACCAAAACTCCCCGGCTTATATTGACTTCCATTTTTGGTTCCGCCTATTTCCTTGTTTAACTTTGCCCATCGGTTCCTCCTAAAAGGAATAACAGCGAAGTGAGAACAATAATCATTTCTTCCAACAGAAGATACCTCTAACATCGCAAACTTCCGGTTTATATACCTCTATACACGTCTATTAAAAAAGAATATACCCCATATATTTCCAACCTTCCACCTCCTCCTCCTCGCAAGAAGCACTAAAAACAGCACCCAACTTCCGCTGAAAACAATTCGTTGCGGATCTTTTGTTTCATCGCTCATAAATTTTGCAGAATCACCCGCTAAACTATAGCCAAGCCAACACTGATTAGAATTGTAAATCTCTATGCAAATTTTGACAACAAGGAAATAGGCGGAACCAAAAATGGAAGTCAATATAAGCCGGGGAGTTTTGGTCTGGTTATCATCGGAACATGATTCTAATCTTCATTTCCATTCTATACATTCTTGGAGGAGTCGACGCGCAACAAAGTAAGTTGTTTTCGGTCGCTTC
>NC_013488.2:18201579-18204772 GCF_000004555.2 Caenorhabditis briggsae | reverse complement strand
GTCCCTCAGGCGCCTTAAAAAAAGTCAAAAAGTCTAAATGGGCGGAGCCTAGTCGTGTTTAGACTCATTTTGAAGCTCTAGACAAGGCAAATACGTATTTTGAAAAATAATTAAATTTGCTCCAAAACTGTTTGAGTTACGGTATTTTGAAAAAAATTTTTTTTGAAAATTAAAAAAAAATCGATTTATTGATTAAGCAACAGTAACAATATTCTGATTTTTGAAAGTTTGAATTTTCTCCTCCTCCATCACTTGTTGGGTGATTTTCCTTTCCATCGAATGCGTCTTGACCTACTTTCCATGAATTTCATTTTTCGGGGTCCCCTATGCGCCTTTAAAGTAATAAAGTGCCAAAGTTCAAAATGGGCGGAGCCTAGTCGTGTTTAGGCTCATTTTGAAGCAATCGACAAGGCAAGTTCAGATTTGTTAAAATAAATTAGTTTGCACCAAAATTGTTCGAGCTACGGTATTTTGAAATTTTGAATTTTTTTTTTGAAAAATTAAAATTTTTTTTTCTTGGCTAGAATCTCAAGAATTCAGAAAAACTATACACATTTTTAAAATCAGCCTAAAAAGGGCTTCAAAACGAGTATAACCATGACCTACTTTCCAAGAATTGCATTGTCCCTCATGCGCCTTAAAAAAAGTCAAAAAGTCTAAATGGGCGGAGCCTAGTCGTGTTTAGACTCATTTTGAAGCTCTAGACAAGGCAAATACGTATTTTGAAAAATAATTAAATTTGCTCCAAAACTGTTTGAGTTACGGTATTTTGAAAAAAAAAATTTTTTGAAAATTTAAAAAAAAATCGATTTATTGATTAAGCAACAGTAAGAATATTCTGATTTTTTAAAGTTTGAATTTTCTCCTCCTCCATCACTTGTTGGGTGATTTTCCTTTCCATCGAATGCGTCTTATCAACAACTCGAAAAAATAAAAAAGTGGAGAAAATGGAGAGAATTGGAAGTAGACAAGTATAAGTGTATAATGGTACAATTGGTGAGAAGAAGAAACATGTCATACAGGCGGCCGCATGATACATTCGGGTCACTGCAAACGATTGGGCACGTCGCTGGGGCAGGACTAGTGCACATATCACACTCCTCACTCCGTTTATACAACAATCACTGATTCCACAGAATATGGCAATTAGGAAGATTAAGGGATAGCTGAAAATATGATAGAATGATTTATGAGGATTCTGGAAATCTCTGATTTTCTGATTTCTGACAATTTTAAGCCTACATATGACAATTTTACAGAAAATTGTACTAATTTTGTAAAATAGTCATATTTTGGTTCATTTTTGTTCAAATTTAAAATTTTATTATAATGAATAAAAAACAGAATTACAGAAAAATTCATGTGGATTCTGGAAATATAGTTTTTATAGAATTTGGACAGTTTTAAGCCTACATAAGACGATTTTTTCTGAAACCGAGGCCGGCCGTGGCACAGTAGTTTCACAGTATCTAGGTCCGGAATCCGGATACCCGGGTCCGGATTCCGGAGTCCTGAAACTCTAAAAATAAATAAAAAATTAAAAATCTGTAGTAGTTTTGAAGAATTTGGAAAGTTTTGAGCCAAAATATGATAATTTGAAAAACTTGCAAAAATACTAAAATTTTCAAAAATGAACAATTTTATGTTTTAGTGCAAATTGGCTCATTTTTGTCCAAACTCCAAAATTCATATACTTTCAGAATAACGAATTTCAGCTTAACAAAATGAATGTAAACTCGATTTTCTAAAATTTTTCGAAATTTCTTAATTCTTCAATTTTCCGTCCCACCTCTGCCCAATCCAAATCGATTTCTCACTGGTTGGCCTCATGGGCGCTTCAAACGGTGTTGAAATAAAAACCAATGAGCAATAGATAATCACACTAATTGTGCCAATTAACATAGTTGGTTTTAATCCGAACCCTTTGATTTGTTTGGACAAGGTCGAGATTAAAATTCCCACTGAAAAATTTTTTTTCGACAATTTTTTTTTGAAAATTTAAACATTTCAAAAACTCACTCAAAACCTCTCCTAGGCCAGCGCCAAGACTATAAATTGCTGGAATATAGATCAAATTCGAATTGGATTTTGTAAAATTCATAGCCGTGGAAAAATGGCCAACCAAAATGAGACATTAAATCCGCCAAGGATAGTTAAGGGCAATAATTGGACAAGTTTTGGACTGATTACTGTAGATAGTGTCATTTCTGAAAATTCTCAACTTCTGAATTTCCGAATTTCTAAAATTCTAAATTTCTGAATTTCGGAATTTCTGAATTTCTGAATTTCTAAAATTCTGAATTTCTGAATTTCTCAATTTCTCAATTTCTCAATTTCAGAGTTTATAAATTTCTGAATTTCTGAATTTCTGAATTTCTCAATTTCTCAATTTCTGAATTTCTGAATTTCTGAATTTCTGAATTTCTGAATTTCTGAATTTCTGAATTTCTGAATTTCTGAATTTCCGAATTTCTGAATTTCTGAATTTCTGAATTTCTGAATTTCTGAATTTCTGAATTTCTGAATTTCTGAATTTCTGAATTTCTGAAATTCTGAATTTCTGAATTTCTGAATTTCTGAATTTTTGAATTCTAAGATTCTGAGATTCTGAGGCTCTGAGATTCCGCAGAAGGAAACTGTTTTGGGGGTCCATTGTCTCCGCATCTTCCAATAATGGACATTTGGAACCCTAGAAAGTACAAGAGAGAGCGATTAATTGTGAGAGACGCTTAGAAAAAGAGAAGGGGGGCTGCATGATTTATGAGTTGGATTCTTTCCAAATGAAAGAAAGCAAAGAAGAATGGGGGGAATGGAGATTCGGAATGATGGATTTTTTTCATTTCGGTGCCAAAACCAAAATTTTTGGAAAACTTCGGAAAGATGAGCACTATAGATATTGGTGCCATCTTCTCGTTTTTGATTGATTGGCGAGAAAAGAGAGGCGGGTCCTATTTTTTGTTTCGAAATGACCTGAATCTATAAGACATGCAGAATCTAATTCGTTGTGATTTGAAAGATAAAAAACTGACAGTATGATTTATAATTATCGATTTTGAATATTTGCTTCAGGTGACAATTTTGGTACATGGGATCTTTCTACGCGGTTGCAGTGGACCACTCCTAATACACTGCGTCTTTATACTTTAGCCCTAATTATCTCAGTTCTTATAAAAGATACAAAAACTTTGAAAAC
>NC_013488.2:18148972-18201499 GCF_000004555.2 Caenorhabditis briggsae | reverse complement strand
GGAATTCTGAATTTCTCAATTTCGGAATTTCGGAATTTCGGAATTCTGGAATTTCTGAATTTCTGAATTTCTGAATTTCGGAATTTCGGAATTTCTGAATTTCTGAATTTCTCAATTTCCAAGTTTCTGAATTTCTGAATTTCTGAATTTCTGAATTTCTGAATTTCTGAATTTCTGAATTTCTGAATTTCTGAATTTCTGAATTTCTGAATTTCTGAATTTCTGAATTTCTGAATTTCTGAATTTCTGAATTTCTGAATTTCTGAATTTCTGAATTTCTGAATTTCTGAATTTCTGAATTTCTGAATTTCTGAATTTCTGAATTTCTGAATTTCTGAATTTCTGAATTTCTGAATTTCTGAATTTCTGAATTTCTGAATTTCTGAATTTCTGAATTTCTGAATTTCTGAATTTCTGAATTTCTGAATTTCTGAATTTCGGAATTTCGGAATTCTGGAATTTCTGAATTTCTGAACTTCTGAATTTCGGAATTTCGGAATTTCTGAATTTCTGAATTTCTGAATTTCTGAATTTCTGAATTTCTGAATTTCTGAATTTCTGAATTTCTGAATTTCTGAATTTCTGAATTTCTGAATTTCTGAATTTCTGAATTTCTGAATTTCTGAATTTCTGAATTTCTGAATTTCTGAATTTCTGAATTTCTGAATTTCTGAATTTCTGAATTTCTGAATTTCTGAATTTCTGAATTTCTGAATTTCTGAATTTCTGAATTTCTCAATTTCTGAATTTCTGAATTTCTGAATTTCTGAATTTCTGAATTTCTGAATTTCTGAATTTCTGAATTTCTGAATTTCTGAATTTCTGAATTTCTGAATTTCTGAATTTCTGAATTTCTGAATTTCTGAATTTCTGAATTTCTGAATTTCTGAATTTCGAAATTTCTGAATTTCTGAATTTCTGAATTTCTGAATTTCTGAATTTCTGAATTTCTGAATTTCTGAATTTCTGAATTTCTCAATTTCTCAATTTCTGAATTTCTGAATTTCTGAATTTCTGAATTTCTGAATTTCTGAATTTCTGAATTCTGGAATTTCTGAATTTCTGAATTTCTGAATTTCTGAATTTCTGAATTTCTGAATTTCTGAATTTCTGAATTTCTGAATTTCTGAATTTCTGAATTTCTGAATTTCTGAATTTCTGAATTTCTGAATTCTGAATTTCTGAATTTCTGAATTTCTGAATTTCTGAATTTCTGAATTTCTGAATTTCTGAATTTCTGAATTTCTGAATTTCTGAATTTCTGAATTTCTGAATTTCTCAATTTCCAAGTTTCTGAATTTCTGAATTTCTGAATTTCGGAATTTCGGAATTTCTGAATTTCGGAATTTCGGAATTTCGGAATTTCGGAATTCTGGAATTTCTGAATTTCTGAATTTCTGAATTTCGGAATTTCGGAATTTCGGAATTCTGGAATTTCTGAATTTCTGAATTTCTGAATTTCTGAATTTCTGAATTTCTCAATTTCCGAGTTTCTGAATTTCTGAATTTCTGAATTTCTGAATTTCTCAATTTCGGAATTTCGGAATTTCGGAATTCTGGAATTTCTGAATTTCTGAATTTCTGAATTTCGGAATTTCGGAATTTCTGAATTTCTGAATTTCTCAATTTCCAAGTTTCTGAATTTCTGAATTTCTGAATTTCTGAATTTCTGAATTTCTGAATTTCTGAATTTCTGAATTTCTGAATTTCTGAATTTCTGAATTTCTGAATTTCTGAATTTCTGAATTTCTGAATTTCTGAATTTCTAAATTTCTGAATTTCTGAATTTCTGAATTTCCAAGTTTCTGAATTTCTGAATTTCGGAATTTCGGAATTCCGGAATTTCTGAATTTCTGAATTTCTGAATTTCTGAATTTCTGAATTTCTGAATTTCTGAATTTCTGAATTTTTAAAAAATTACTCAATGATTCCATAAATCCAAATTTCTTCTCTGTACTTTCTAGAGAATTTTCGACACTTTTCGACGGCATCATTGCAAATGTGACAATTGCGATTGCTGACATTCCAGAGAACGCGGCTGACAGCAATCTTCTGGAAATTCAAAATTTTCAAAAAAAAAAATTTTTTTCCTCACATTTCATTCTCACTGTATCTTCGTTCGTGTTGAATGTGAACTTTATCAGCAGAAAACGTAGAATTCTGGATTACAGTAGTCGGTTCGGGTACACTGAGCGATGTGATGCCAGCTAGGATACCGGCTCCGAGCATGAGGCTAGAAAAAATGCCGGAGTTCACTGGAAATGCGTCAAGGCACTCAAAATGCGTCAAGGCACCAGAAATGCGCCAAGGAACCAAAATAGAGCTAAAGCGCCAGGGGTGCAAGGAATGCGCCAAGAGCACTTAAAGTGTGTCAAGTGTACGAAAGTGCATCAAGATGCCAGAAATGCGTCAAGGCACCAGAAATTTGACAAAGGGTCCAAAAACGTTTCTGGTACCTGAAGTGTGTCAAAAACACTCAAAACGCCCCAACTCACCAACAAATCATGATGCACTGTAAACGCGCCAACGCACTAGAAATGTGTCAAGTCAACAGAAATGCACCAAGACACCAAAAAGGCGTCAAGATACTAGAAGTGCGTCAAGTCACCAAAAATGCACAAAGTCACGAAAAATGCATCAAGGCAGCAGAAATGCGTCAAGGCACCAGAAATGCGTCAAGGGTCCTAAAATTGCGTCAAGGGTGCTACAAATGCGTCAAGGATCCTAGAAACGAGAAAAGTCACCAGAAATGCGTCAAGTCTCTAGGAATGCGCAAACGCACCAAAAATGCGCTCAGAGCACCGAAAACGCGCCAAGAGTATAAAAATGCGCAAAATAGCCAGAGTCAAGAAAATCCATAAAAGACCTCAATCAGCACTATAGTTAAAACAAAAGTTCAATGCACTGAAAACGCGCCAAGTCACCAGAAATGCTTCAAGGGCACCAGAAATGTGCAAAGACACTCCTGAGACACTGTGCCAATTGTTTCAAAATAGCAAAAAAAAGAACTGAATCAACAAATGGCTTTTTCAAAAGTCCCATGCGCCAAAAACGCGCCAAAGCACTAGAAATGCGTCAAGAGAACTCACCAGCAACATCCAACGGACCAAGAAATCGATACATTCGATTCGATAGTTTCCCTAGTTGAGTGTTGGGATAGATAACTTCCCATTCCAAGATAATAAACTGAAAAATAGTTTTTTTTCAGAAAATTTCTCGAAATTTTTCTGAAAATTTCTTATTTTGCAAATTTTCAGATGGTTTTTTTTTCTGAAATTTCCCAAACCAGAAAAACCAAAAAAAAATTTTTTTTCAAAATTTTTTTTTCCAGAAACTTCCAGAAATTTTGCTGGAAATCTGAAAATCTGAAAAACTCACAAGACGTGCCCACACCCAATAAGATAGCGGTGAAAAAATAGAAATAGGTGTTAAAAAATAGGAATCCAAATGGGAAAAGTGTATAGGAGATTGCCGAAAATATGAGAAGAATTTTGGGAGTAGTGACATTGAGAATGGATGGTGCGAATAGACATCCAGTCATGTAGGCACAGAATATTACGGCTTGGCTGAAATTTTTTTTTTAATTTTGAATTTTTGGAATTTTTTTTTACTTTGAACACTTTTTCTTGACTAGAATCACAAGATTTCGAAAACTCTATACATTTTTGAAATCAGCGTGAAAAGAGCTTCAAAACGAGTATAATCATGCCCTACTTTCCATGAATTTCATTTTTCGGACCCCCTATGCGCCTTTAAAGTCAAAAAGTGTCAAAAATCGAAATTGACGGAGCTTAGTCGTGTTTATACTCATTTTGAAGCTCTCAACAAGACAAGTAAAAATATACTAAAACATTTTAGTCTTCTTCAAAATTGTTCGAGTTACGGTATCTTGAAGTTGAAAAAATAATTTTCAAAAAAAAAATTTTTAATCAAAACTTTTTTGCTACAATCTCAAGATGTTGAAAAACTATACACATTGTCAAAATCAGCTTAAAAAAAGCTTCAAAACGAGTATAATCATGCCCAACTTTCCATGAATTTCGTTTTTCGGACCCCTATGCGCCTTTAAAGTCAAAAAGTGTCAAAATTCAAAATGGGCGGAGCCTAGTCGTGTTTAGGCTCATTTTGAAGCTTTCAACAAGGCAAATACAGATTCATTTGAATATTCCGGTTTGCTCCGGAATTGTTCGAGTTACGGTATTTTGCAAAAAAAATTTAATTTCAAAATTTTTTATTTCGAAACAATTATTCCAAAAATTGCTCACCAATAATAACCAGCATACTGGCTAACTTTTTCGGGATCTCTCTCATGAATCGAATGAATTACAGATTCCAGAATAAAAGATTCTGAATCATACCCGACCATTATACATAATTGCCCAAATCCGAGCATCGCAGCACATAGGATTTCAAAATTTCGTTGTTTCATGGCTTTTTCTGGAATTTTCTGACTTTAATTTTATAAAAAAAATTAGAAAAAATTTAAATCAGAAAAATATTTAAAAAAATATTTTTTAATTAAATTTTTTTAAATTAATTTTTTTTAAAATAAAAGTTTTCAAAAAATTCAAATTCTCACATTTTCCGTTTCTTTGGTCAGTATATAAACCTAAACCTGTATAGACTAAAAATTACGAATTTGCATAATCGGACACACAAAGTGATGTTCTGCACCCCGTCATTTTTCCATGAAAATTTGAAATTTGAATTCTGAATTTTGGAAATTTTCAGGTGGAAAAATGTGAGTGATGTTGTGCAATATTAGCTGAAAATGATTTTTTTTAGATTTAAAAAAAAATCTCTAAAATCTTACTAAAAAAAATATTCTCACTAAGGAATATTCTCACTAAGAGCGGTTCTCACTAAGAAAGGCATACTTGTAAAATTCCGGGCCGGTGCCTGAGGAAAATTTTGAGACCCGGGCCCGGCCCGGGAAGGCCCGGTAGCAAGAATTTTGTCATTTTGAACCGAATCTCAATACAATTTTGAACCGAATCTCAATACAGCTCTCAATACAATTTTCGGCTCTTTTCTAGTTTAGAGGTCCCAAAAAAGAATAGGGGTCCCAAAAAAGAATAGAGGCCCGAAAAAAAATTAGACGTCCCAAAATAAAATAGAGGTCCCAAAAAAAAACTAGAGGTCCCAAAAAAGTTTAGTGGTCCCAAGAAAAAATAGTGGTCCAAAACTTAAAAATGCACAGATACCGGAATAATGTACTAAAATTTGAATTGTGTAAGAATTTAAAGTTTTGAGGTCTTATAGCAAAATAATTGTTGATGATATATTTTATACTTCTAATAGGCTTAGGAATGCATATTTTCTGACAATTATCTAAGCCTGAGAAACAGCATAATCACGGAGTGATTACTGTATTGCCCAAATTTTCCTCATATGTAAATTGGGTTCATCGGCAAGATGCGAGAGAATTGGAGCTAAAATTGTTAGGAGTAGTCATGTCATCCTATAAGACCCTAAAACTCAAACTACTCGCACAGTTCAAATACTAGTACATTATTCCAACATCTGCGCGTTTTTCGTATTTCGGACCTCTATTTTTTCTTGGGACCTCTAAACTTTTTTGGGACCTCTAATTTTTTTTTTTGGGACCACTATTTTATTTTGGGACCTCTAATTTTTTTTCGGACCTCTAAATTTTTTTGGGACCTCTAAACTAGAAAAGAGCCCAATTTTCTATATTTTTTTGTGCTTTTTGGATTGTTTGTCTGTTTGATCAAAAAATATAAAGGGTCCCCCCTTATGTGTTTTTTGAAATTTTCAAAACTTGTGTGACAGGCCCGCCGGGCCGGGTCTCCGAAATTCCGAAAAAAGCCCGGCCCGGCCCGTTACAAGTATGAAGAGAGGTTCTCACTGAAGAAGGTTCTCACTAAGAAATATTCTCACTAAGAAAAATTTCAAAATGATGAATTATCAATTTTTTCTCCAAATTTTTATCTTCATTTTCACAATATATTCCAGAACCTTGAACAAAATTTATTTTTTTTAATCACAGAATCTCAAAAAGCCTGTCTGGCTTTGGCAAATCCAATTCTCGCATGTTCAATATCATAAATATTACAGTATTCCCTTATAAAAACATTTCCAAATATCCAAGACGGTCCGAATCCTCCATTGCTCATCCCAAAAATCGCCAAAGCACAATTTCCTCGTCCCAATTGCACATCCAACACAAATTCCACCGATTTGACAATGAATTTCTTTGTTCCAATTGTAAAAATGAGGTCCGGATGAAAATATGTGGTTGAGCAAGGCACTATATAAAGGTGATTAATGGTATCGTATACTGCTTTCGTTTGTTTGACGATTTGGGACAAGACACTGGTTGGGACACCTAGCCAAGAGGTCCCAGTGTCTGAAATTGCCTGAAAATTATGATTTCAACATTTCAAATATTATTGGAAAATGTCGCGGTTCTGAAATGTCGCGGTTCTTAAATGTCACGGTTTTAAACTGTCGAGGTTCTAAAACTTCGTTATTCTAAAATTTCGCGGTTCTAAAATGTCACGGTTCTGAAATGTCACAGTTCTGAAACGTCGCGGTTCTTAAATGTCACGGTTTTAAACCGTCGAGGTTCTAAAACTTCTTTATTCTAAAATTTAGCGGTTCTAAAATGTCACGGTTTTAAAACATCGCAGTTCTAAAACGTCGCGGTTCTTAAATGTCACGGTTCTAAAACGTCCGGTTATAAATTTTGGAAAAAATCAGAAAATTTTCCGAAAAGTTACCGATAGTTTTCGGTAAATTTATCGGTATCATACCGGTAAGTTACCGGTAAAAATTCTGGTAGATTTATCGAAACCGTATCGGTAGCACACACTGCCAACTAGTAATTTCAAGAAAAAATAGGCTACAAACTCTTGTTTTAAATTATTTCAAAAAAAAAAGAGAAAATTAAAAAATAGCTCATCCAATCTCACCTGAGCCTTCTTCACTTGCGTAAAACTCCCCATCGAAAATCCATCAATCGCAAATTGCCAATAACTCAACGCTGTCAAGGGCACCCAATCAACTTCAGCAGCACAATTAACCGTATCAATTGTTCCAAAAGTGATAAGTCCTCCCGGTTCTCCATGAGCCGGTATCACCTTTCTCTCCAAATACACACTAAAAAGTTTCGAATCCAATTGAGGAAGAAGATTCTGCATGGGGGGTGTTAACTGATCAACGGCTAGCGCGGGCCATGCCAACCCTAGAATTCCATCGATTGGCTGATACTGGAAGACATCTGCAATCTGATCAGCTACACCGAATGCTTGAAACCAGATTTTAAGGTTTCCTCCGATGGTAATTGTATCCCTCCCAATGAATCCCCCAACTGCTCCCGAAGAATACTGTATTGAGAATTTTCTAGCCTCATTTTCAAATGTTGAAGACTTATTAGTGTTGAATGGATGTCTAGTATACGCGAATCCTTCACATTCAATGCAATCGGCATCGATTACCCAAAGATTTGAAGAGCCAGTATCCAGGATTACGGTAGCTGCCTGGGGTGGGGTGCCTAGAGTGATGTTTCCTAGGTAAAAATCGTCATAAAAGTCGATGAAGGGTTGAGAGCCAGTGGCAAGCTGTTGATTGGCAAGGAAATGAGCATATCTACCCTCGGAAATGAGCTTGGAGCGGAAGGAAGGGGATTTGAGGGTTTGCAATTGGAAGACACCTGCGGAGCATGAAGATAGGAAGAGGAGAAGAAGGATTGGGATATGATTCATAGCTGAAAGGATGGGAGAATTTGAAATTCGTTATATTCTGAAAATGCTAATTTCTAAAATTCAAAGGTTATGGAATTGGGACAACTTTGAAGCGAGTTATGAGCATTTTACATGAAAATGAACATTAAAGGGATATACGAAATTTTACAAAAAACCAAAAATCACAAAAATATGGCTTACTCATACTCATCTGAACCGTCTTAAATTGTTGATTTTGAAAATGTACTTTACATTTAATTTGGTTTAATTTGGAGCAAGTTATGAGAATTTTACACAAGAAAAACAATGATTAAAGGATGCGAAAGTTTACAAAAATCGAAATTTTGGAAATTATGGCTTTTTTATACTCATCTGAACCGTCTTAACTTGCTGATAGCAAAAACAAACATTTTCTAGAAATCGGTTGAGTTTTGAGCGAGTTATGGGCATTTTACACAAAATCGCTAGCTAACACGAAAAATCGAAAATTTCAAAACTATGGCTTGTTTATGATTATTTTGACCGGCAAAATTTGGTGATTTCAATAATATAACTTTCTTGAATTTCAGTCAAATTTAGCCCAAGTTCTGAGCGTTTCACATAAAAATGAACTTTAAAGGCGCATGCTAAATTAAAAACAAAGCGAAAGTTTCGAAACTATGGCTTGTTCATACTTATTTAAACCGTCTAAAACTGCTGAATTCAAAAACATAAATTTTACTGAATTTGGGCAGCTTTCAAGCGAGTTATGACAATTTCTCATAAAATCGCTAGCTTATACAAAAATCGCAACTTTTTGAAACTATGTATTGTTTATACTCATTTAACCCGTTTTAACGTGCTGATTCTAATAATATTAGTTTCATAAAAATTGATTGAGTTTGAAGCGAATTATGGTCGTTTTTCATAAAATCGCTAGCTTATGCGAAAAATCGAAAATATCAGAAGTATAGCTTGTTCATACTCGTTCAAACCGTCTTTAAGTGCTGATTTCAAAAATGTATGTTTCCGAAAAACCGGTTGAGTTTCAAGCGAGTTAAGGCGATTTTTCATAAAATCGCTAGCTTATACGAGAAATCGAAAATTTTTTTAAACCGCCGAACCATGCAAAGTTCAAAAATATAAGTTAAATTGTATTTGGACAAAAACTGAGCAGGTTATGAGCAATTAAACTTTTACAAATTTTGCCGTACTCATCATACATTATAAAAATTGCCATAAATCTCTTGAAAAATAATATTTTTAAACAATTCAAATTGGAAAATGTGGATCTTTCAAAGATCTTAAAAATTATGTCAAATTGAATTTTACTTATATAATGTTAAGGTCTCAAAATGGACCAGCAATAAGTAATACCAAAGAATCTCGAATAATTAGTAAACTACAATAAAATCATTCTAACTTTTTTCAAAATCAATGTTTTCGAAAATCTTGAGAATTATGAAATAGAGCTTAATTGAATCCACAAAATGATGTAAATTTGGGTAGTTCAGATTTCATTACATTTGAGAAGGAGCCCTTCCAAATCAGTAATATCTTCATTACTTTCTTCAAGGACAGTATTTTAAGAAAATTCAAAAAGTATAAATTAGAGCTTAACTAAAATCTACAAAATGGTGTAAAATTCGATAATCAGTGTTTCCTACATATTGTATTATTCATCATCATTTTTATATCGAAAAACGTCATTTAATTTCACCTCCCTGATAACAGATTATGAATCTTGTAGCTCATGAACTCAGCACAAACATCATGGAACAAACCATTTCAATTCAAAACATTCCTTAATCAAACATTTAAAAGAATATCTAAAAACTATGTTTAGCCATCGTAAAGCCAATTCTCTCCTTTCCGATGTCATAAATATTACAGTATTGCCGAATAAAAGTGTCTCCAAGAATCCAAGACGGTCCGAAGCCCATGTAGGTCATTCCGAAGAACGTCAACGCACAATTCCCCTTTCCCAATCTGAGGTCCAAAATGTACTCAACGGATTTTACATTATATTGGATGCCTCCAAATGATGTCCGGTTGAGTTTGCATTGTGGAGCAAGGGACCACGTAGAGCTCAGTGATCCATTCGAATCTGGCTCCAGTTGCCTTGAGGACGGCGGAGATGATGGAGTGAGGAGCACCGATCCAGGAGGTACCGGTGTCGGAGATGACCTGCAATTTGCTTTTTTGTTCAGTTTGCAACTTAAAACTCTTGATTTTAAAAATTTAGTTTGTATGATTATTTTAAAGGCGCAAGCCGAATTTCGCAAGAAATTCAAAGTGGGAATCTTTCTTATTAAGGGAATTTCTCAGTGAGGGTCTTTCTTAGTAAGAGTCTTTCTTAGTGGGGATCTTTCTCAGTCAGGATCAGAGATGAGCGGAAGAGATTTACGGAAATTTACGGAAATTTACGGAAGACGGTTTATTTTCAAAATGAAAAATGCTACCAAAAAGTTGTGAACGGACAAAATGTAGATCTCAATGAGAGCTATCGATTGGTATAAAAGTTATTTCATAATAGTGATGGAAAGTTGAGATATGGCGTTTCTTCCGTGTTCCGTCTGGCACACGGAAGACGGAAGAAAGACTCTATTTGAATAATCCAACAAAATTTCAAAACAATTTTAATACCAATCGATAGCTCTCATTGAGATCTACATTTTGTCTGTTGACAGCTTTTTGGTAGCATTTTTCATTTCGAAGATAAACCGTCTTCCGTAAATTTCCGTAAAACTCTTCCGCTCATCTCTGGTCAGGATCTTTCTGATTAAGGGTATTCCTTAGTAAGAAGCCTTCTTAGTGAGAAACTTTCTAAGTGGGGATCTTTCTTATTGAGGTTATTTCTCAGTGAGAATATTTCTTATTAAGGGTATTTCTTAGTGAAAGCCTTAATTAGTGCGGGTCTTTCTTATTGAGGGTCTTTCTTATTAAAGGTGGGGGGACAGGAGATTTTTCGTGGTTTTTTTGTAGCTAGAGTATGCATTCTACCGTCACGGTGTACAACGCTTAATGTCACTCTGCGTACAGCTGTTGTCCTCGCCTTTATGTATGCAATCGGGCGTGCGCTTTCTCTTTGCCCGCGTGGCTCAGTCGGTAGCGGCGCCGCACCCTCAATCATCGCCCTCACAAGTTCAACTCCTCGAGGGGCATCTTTGAACGGAATTTCGAGAACATTATTTTTTTCTTGTCCCCCCACCTTTAAGGGTCTTTTTTAGTGAGAGTTTTTCTTAGTGAGAGTCTTTCTTAGTGAGAATTTTTCTTATTAAATTTCATTCTTTGTGATAATTTTTCTGTTTGAGGATCTATTGATGATCAAATTTTGAACATAAAATACAAAATAAAAATTAGAAATTTCGAATTTTTTCCAAACTATATCTTGTTTATACTCATTTTGGCCCGCTTACCTTGCTGATTTCAAAAATGTAGCTTTCATTCAATTCCAACAATTTTGAGCTGAGATATTATCATTTTTCCTTTGTAGATCGGCTCAAATTTTGAGTCATAATCCTATGAATCCCAAGAATCATGTGATATTTGAAGCTCTAATTTTTTAGTGAAAAACAGAAAGATTATCACCTGGCTCTCCGTGCGTCACAAATCTGATCATACGGAAAAAAAAAACAATTTTTTGAAGCTATTTTTGGATTTCTCAGTCTCCGCCCACTTTTTTTGGACGATGTGTATAAAAACGAATATTTAGGAGGAATTTTTTTTAGAATTGTATACGTAAGGTCTATGGCAACCGTCTGATAGGATGCCCAGAAGTTTAGTTAGATTTTATTTTTTTGAATATTCCTATTTTGTAAGTAAGTAAAAAAAAATTTTCGAAAAAAAAATTTTTTTTTTTTTTGAAATTTCAATTTTCAGATTTCTAAAATATTATGAATATATATTTTACATCATCTGGTTTAGGTTTTCAATTAATTGTGAGTTTAAAACATTGATTTTTTAAAAATTTAAAATTTTCAGATTTTCAAGAGAACTCGTTGCCTGCATGGCTTCACCAGAAAATAGTTTTTTAATTAGGTAATTATTTTTTAATTAGGTAATTATATAAACATTTCTATTATTATAGGAGAGAACCATGACAGTGGGAGGTCAAATTTTATTTTTAATTTCGGACACCCTCGCAGCTACCACCGTGGTTGGACAATATTTTTTAATTAGGTAAATTTTTGAAAAAATTTAAAAATTAATAAAAAATTATAGTTTTCAGAAATTTAAGAAAAAAATTTTTCAGTAAGAACAATTACTCTCGGCGGGCACAACAATTTTGTTTGATTAGGTTTTTTTTTTTGGATTTTCAAGTCTCTGAGTTCCCTCTCGCCTACCACCGTACTCGGACTATTTTTTTTTGGTTAGGTGAATTTTTGAAAAATTAATTTAAAAAAAAAAAAAATTTGAGTTTTCAGATTTATTATTGGAACACCAACAACGGCAAAGATTGACATATATAATAAATTTTTTAAATTTCAAATTTTTCAGACTGCCAAAGTTTGGGATACAGCAAAAAATTTGTTTAAATTGTTTTTTGTTGTTATTTTTTAAAATGAATTGTTGTAATTTTTATTTTTTCGGATTTTTTAATTACAGATTTTCAGATTTTCATGCTGAAAATGATGAAAAACGTGCGTTTTTCCAACTCACACATTCGAAAAATAGCTAAAACAATTGTTTTTCGTGTGATCATATCATTATCACCTGTTAATCCGAAAATACATTATTTTTAGAGTGATGTGATAGATATCCCAGTATCACATGATTTTGGAAACAAAAATAACTTGGGATTTAGGATTATGACTCAAAACGTGAGCAGAGCTATGAGGAAAAATGCTCATATCTTGGCTCAAAATTGTTGAAATCAAATGAAAGTTACATTTTTGAAATTAGCAAGTTAAGATGGTCAGAATGAGTATAAACAAGCCATAGTTTTGGAATTCTCAATTTTTCGAATTAGCTAGCGATTTTTTTTGTAAAATGATCATAACTCGCTTGAAATTTTTCCAATTTTTATGAAACATAAATTTTTGAAATCAGCAAATTAAGGCGGTTTGAATAAGTATAAACAAGACATATTTCCAAAATTCTCGATTTTTTGCATAAGCTAGCGATTTTATGTAAAATGCTTATAATTCGCTTCAAACTCAGCCGAACTTTACAAGAACTATATTTTTGGAATCAGTACTTTAAGGCGGTTTGGAAAAATATAAATTTGCCATAATTAATTTGGCATGCGCCTTTAAAATTCCCATAACTCGCTTCGAACTCACCCGAATTTTGTAAAATTTGTATTTTCAGAAACTACAAGTCAAGCGCTTCAAAATTGATATTAGAAACTATAGTTTTGCGAATGCTCTCGCTTTCAAATCATCCCATTTCGATGTAGCCTTTAATTTTGGAATCGAGTTTCCGAAATTTCTGCAAACTACTTCAAGAATCAAACTTCAACATCAATTTCAAAATTTCTCCTGCAAGAAACTATTTTCGCAACATTTTCCTTTGCTAGCATAGTTCTTATCAATAGAGTGTGACTTCTTATCAGTGTTAAAAAAAAAGACCAAGACTCGAAATTTTATTAAAGGAAATGTGTGCAAATTGTACACTAAATCAGTTCTTAGGCGACTTAATCAGATTAGAAGCTGTGGTGAGCGTTGGCGAATCCGATTCTGGCGTTTCCAATATCGTAGATGTTACAGTATTGGCGGATGAAGGTGTCTCCAAGGATCCAGGATGGTCCGAAGCCACCATTTCCCATGGAGAAGACGGCCAAAGCGCACTTTCCACCTCCGAGTTGAAGGTCCAAGATGTACTCGACAGACTTGACGTTGTATTTGGTTCCTCCGATGGTGAAGACGAGGTCTGGTTGGGTTTGCATGGTCGAGCAGTCAACGGTGTAGAGCTCGTTGGTCCAGTCGAAGGTGGCCTTGGTGGCCTTGACGATTCCGGACACGACGGTGTTTGGGGCTCCGAGCCAGGAGGTTCCGGTGTCGGAGATGACCTGGAAAATTGATTTGTTTAGGACTTCGGAGCCTTGAATCTACGGATTTATATTCATTCAAACCGCTTTAACGTTCTAATTCTAAAAATATCGATTTCATAAAAGTTGGTCAAGTTTGAAGCGAGTTATGAGCATTTCACCGAAAAATTCGAAATTCCAAAATCTAGGCTACATTGAAGTTGGATGATTTTGAAGCAAGATAATTTTTGAAATTATGGTTTTTTATATGAAATTTAAAGCTCTAAACTTGCTAATTCTTAAATTCTTTATTTCACTAAATTTAGTTTAGTTTGAAGCTAGTTATGGCCATTTTAAAGGCGCATTCCAGATTTTGCCATAAATCAAAGCTCTTGAAATTATTGCTTATTTACATTCATCAAAACCGTCTGACAATGCTGATTTCAAAAATATAGTTTTTTTGATTCTAATAATATTAGTTTCATAAAAATTGATTGAGTTTGAAGCGAATTATGGTCGTTTTTCATAAAATCGCTAGCTTATGCGAAAAATCGAAAATATCAGAAGTATAGCTTGTTCATACTCGTTCAAACCGTCTTTAAGTGCTGATTTCAAAAATGTATGTTTCCGAAAAACCGGTTGAGTTTCAAGCGAGTTAAGGCGATTTTTCATAAAATCGCTAGCTTATACGAGAAATCGAAAATTTCCAAACTATGGCTTGTTTATACTCATTTTGACCGGAATAGTCTGCTGATTTCAAAAATTAGACTTTCAGCGCTTTCAAGCGAAATTGAGCTAAGGTATGGGCGAATTTAGCTGCTTTTGTGATACCGTATGAGCAAAAAGATCTCTTAAGCTCAAAAGTTCAGCTACTCACTTGATCCTTCTTGTTCTCGGAGAAAGTTCCGACGGAGAATCCATCAAGAGCGAATTGCCAGTATGTCTTAGCGGTCAATGGAACATAGGTGATTTGAGAGTCGCAGTTGGTGGTATCAACAGCTCCATAGGTGATAAGTCCACCGGATCCTCCTTGGGAGATGGTGAGCTTGCGATCGAGCCAAACGGTGAAGAGTGGAGCATCAAGTTGTGGAAGAACGTTTTGCATTGGTGGCACAACCTTGTCAACAGCGAGTGCTGGCCATCCCAATCCGAGGATTCCGTCGACTGGTTGGTATCCGAAGACCTCAGCCAAGTGGGTGGCAACTCCGAACTCTTGGGACTTGATGGTGAGTCCTCCGAAGGTGATGGTGTCGGTTCCGAGGTATCCGTTGCAGGATCCGGATCCGTATTGGATCGAGAACTTGCGGGTCTCCTTGGTGAAGGTCGACGACTTGGTGGTGTCGAACTTCTGCTTCTTGTATCCAGAGTCTGGGTATCCGTTGCAAGCTTGGGAGTTGCATGCAGCATCAATAACCCACAAGTTGGAGGATCCAGTGTCCAAAACGATGGTGGCTGGTTGTGGTGGGGTTCCGAGGGTGATGTTTCCGAGGTAGAAGTCGTCAAAGTAGTCGAGGAATGGTTGGGAGCCGGAGTTCAATTGCTCGATACGGGCGGCGTGTTGGGTGGCGAGGAATTGTGGGTAGGTTCCCTCGGAGATGAGCTTGGCGCGGAGCGATCCGGATTGGGTGGCTGGCACCTTGAAGACGGCGGCGGAGCATGCCGCCACGAGGGCGAGCAAAACGAAGGTCTTCATACCTGCAAAATTCATTGTTGACGAGGATGATGTTAAAAAGTAAGAATTATTGGAAGGCGGGAAGTTCAAACTTGAAAGTGCCCAAACTTTTTTAGAGTTGGCTAATGGAGCTAGCTTTTTAGAGCTCAGCTTAAGGTTGGAAGTTTAGCTGAAAACTTCGCTCTGAGCTTAATGGATTAAGGTTAATGTTTGAAGTTATGTTTAAGGTTTAAGGTAATGTGGAAGTGAGGCTTAAGCTTCAAAGTTGAGCTGAAGGTTTAAGGGTGAGCTTAAGGACTTAGCTTTGAAGCCTTAAGGTACTTATAACAACTAAAATCCTATATAAATGTTATACCAATAGATAGCTCTTGAAATTTCCTATCGATCTAACTAAGTTTGAAAGTTTTAACTCCATCTTAAGGTGAGTTATGGGTCCTTAAAGGCGCATAGGCCTAAAAAAAGATAGAAAGTTCTAGAGAATAGAAAAAAGATATTGATAGTGACTTCTCTTGCCTTCCTTTTATACTATATTCTGGCTCCGGCTCATTTCTAGGCTCCGCCCACTTTCTTATCACCCCCTATTTTACGTCATTGCCATTTTACAATCTTCCAAGGACTACACACAATTCTTATCAGTTTCTCATTTTCTCTCTCTCTCTTTCTCTCTCTCTCTCTCTCTCTCTCTCTCTCTCTCTCTCTCTCTCTCTCTCTCTCTTTCTCTTTGTACTTATTAATAATGATGATGATCGCGAGTTTTCACTTTTTACATCAAGCAAAGAAATTTGGAGCAGGAATTAAAAAAAAGCAGTGCACTAAAAGTTAAAAAATCGAAAAAAAAAGTTTGGATGATCACATGGTTTGAAGAAAAGGCATCTATTTTTGGTAGGAGTATTTTTGAAATTTATAGTTTTACACTTTATGTAAAAATGTGACCAATTTGGAGCAGGAAAAACATAATTTTAGGTTAGTTTTTAGAAGTTTTAGGATTTCGAAAAAAATTTAAATTTTTTAAACTTTTGTTTTCCATTTTGAAACCTTATTCTCAACTCTTGATCTTCAATAGATCCACAATAAAAAGTCTCACTACGAAAGATTCTCACTAACTATAAGAAAGATCCTCAATAGGTAAGATTCTCACTAAGAAAGATTCTTACTAAGAAAGATTCTTACTAAGAAAGATTCTCAATAGGTAAGATTCTCACTAAGGAAGATTCTCAAGCTCTTTTTTTTGTAACTTTGACTAATTTCAGACCCCATAATCGCACAGACTTCAAAATTTTTTGTAGTTTTCAATTTTTTATTGAAACCCGTTTTAAATTTAAATTTCATAAAAGAACTTTTGTAAAAATTTTTTTCCAGTTTTTCCAAATTTTGAAGAAATTTTCCTAACAAATCTTTTCAGGTTGTCACCAGTTATCTTTTTCCAGTTCACTTTTCAATCGTTTCTGTAATTTTCAAATAATTTTTTTTCCAGATTTTTTCCAGATTTCCCCTTTCTCCATTTCCCCAATTTTTTCTTTCAGATTTTCCAAAAATGCTGAAATCCAAAAATCAACAAAAATGTTGATTTTAGAAGACAATGTATCACATTTCAAGACGTCTTTAGAATTCCTGGATTCCCTGAAAAATGGACGCCGAAATTGTCTTTTTTAACGATTTTCAAATAATATAAAATGCAGAAAAAAGAAAAAAATATTGAGTTACAATGTAGAATTTTTCGCTTTTTTCTGAATTTTGATTTTCAAAAAATTTTTTTTCAAAATAAAAAAAAAAATTATTTTCTTTTTTTTTCAATTTTCTCATTATCAGCTATAAACTACTGAAATGATGTGTTTTCCTAATGTCAAACTACCACATTGATGTCAGTTTCATAGTTTTTCCACCTCAAAATTTTTTTGTTCTAGCACCAATTTTTAGAATTAAAAAAATTGTCATTGAATTATTTTATTCCAAAAAAAAATTCCTGCAAAACTTGCACAGCTTTTTGCTGAAAGTGCTGAAAATTGAATTGTCATTAAATTTTTATTACAGCACACAAAATTTTATTGGCCTCCCATTATTCATGATTCCGGTTTTAAACATTTTATGGAGAATACGAAAAAATATTTTTTACGATTTTTTAGAAATTCAGAAATTCAGAAATTCAGAAATTCAGAAATTCAGAAATTCAGAAATTCAGAAATTCAGAAATTCAGAAATTCAGAAATTCAGAAATTCAGAAATTCAGAAATTCAGAAATTTAGAAATTCAGAAATTCAGAAATTCAGAAATTCAGAAATTCAGAAATTCAGAAATTCAGAAATTCAGAAATTCAGAAATTCAGAAATTCAGAAATTTCAAAATCTCGGAATTTCAGAATTTTGAAAATTTAGAAATTCACAAAAGTTTTATCAAATTTGTCCTTTTTTAAATCGGTGCCAACAATTCCCTATTTTCCAAAACCGTCGGTAAAGTCTGAAAATCTGAAAAATGACGTTATTTTTAAATTATCACTATGATTATCACTATTATCAGTTATTTCCGCTTCTGTGCCTGTCGAATCAAAAACAGGTCAACCATTCATTGAATGACCAGTTTCCCCCCAAAATCCGGTTTCCCAAAAAAGCTGACAATATACAATTTCTTCGCCTCGTGACCAAACAAACTTTTTTATCACTATTATCACCACAAAATTTTTGGTTTCGTGTCCTAAATAAATAATTCCTCTTCTTTTCTCTTTCTTCTAATTCCAAGTGTCCGAAAAGAAGTAAAACTTCTTATCATTTTCTGAAAAATTGTAAAAAGAGAAATTAAGAAATCCACTTTAATAGTATTAATTGTTGGAAACAAAAAGAAAAGGAGAAAAAAGAGAAAGAAAAAGAAAGCAATGATCAATTACAATTTGGGAATAAGCCTGGAAAAAATAATCAAAAAATGAAATGGATGATTTGAGAAACCTATGATTAATCTTATTTATCTCAATTACTATAAAAGATATCAACAATTAATCAATTTAAAAAAAGTTTATTATAAAATTTCCAACATTTTGTTAGTTATTAAAATTTTGATATCTTTCATAGCAACTGAGATAATAAGCTCAAAATTCAATTAGTAGAAAATTATGAAAACACTAGAAAGCTACAATTATCCCTAATTATCTCGATTTCTATAAAAGATATCAAAATTTTATGAACTGATAAAGTAATTATCATAAAATCAGCAGCATTTTATTAGTTAACCAATTTTTGATATCTTCGATAGGAGCTGAGATAATTGAGCTCAAAATTTAATTACTAGAAAATAATGAAAATATAGAAAGCCTCTAATTACGCCTAATTATCTCGGTTCCTACAATCGATATCAACAATTAACCAACTATTAAAATGTTTATTATAAAATTTCCAACATTTTATCAGTTGAAAATATTTTGATATCTCTGACAGGAAACGGGATAATTAAGCTTTAAGGAACATCTCTTCAATAAGAAGGATGCCGGCAGGCTATTGAAGTGGTGGCAGGAGAAAGTACCTGCCGGCGGACTAAACGACACTCCGCTCGCCGGGATTTTAATTTGCATATTTTATTATTTTGTTTTAAAGCTAAAATTGATTATGTCTATTATTTTACTGAATTACTTTTACGAGGTATATAAAATTATTTGTTCCGACACTGTGTACATTCTGAAAAGGAAAAGTATTGCTCCGACATTGCAAATTTCCTTATATTTTTCAGAATATCCCAAAATGACTCCTCAAACACCTCGCGGTCGTTTCTGCAACAATGGATCTGTGTCTACGTTTCCTCCTCCAACAGGTATTTATACCATAATTTATCAGTTAAAAAAAACTTTACTGTCGTGGAATATCACATATTCCACGAGTCTTTAATCTCAAATGAGGAAAATCCTTTAATCTCAAATGAGGAAAATCCCTCTAATGTTCTTTCAGGTTTCTTCAGATCTTTTACACCCCAACGGCCTGCATTCAAACTCCCGCCAACGTCACCAGTTTGAAGCGTCTCGTGCGACTCCACGAACAGCACGCTTCTCCGGCGCCAAGTTCAAGTCACCTGCTCAAACAGGTCACATTAATTCTCTCTTATCTTTGAGATGACCTTAAGTCATCTTTCGCTAATCTTTTCTCTATAATTATATTTAATAAAGACTTAGTAATAAGTCAATGTTCTTTCTATTGACATTTAGGTGCACAGTTTCTAATTCCTCACATTCGTTGAACTCTTCATCGTTTTCTCTCTTGTCTTCGACGTCGAACCAATTGTGTCACTGTCTCTGGCAGTGGACCACAAAAGATTCGAAGATATTCATTTTTCAAAACAAAATAAAAATGTTAAACAAATTGAGGTTTCAAGAAAATGTTGCTCTTTCTTCTTTCACATAGAAATACAAGAGTTTCAGCGACTGTGAGTAAAGTGGCTCCGACATATAAACCAATAGTACCTCCAATTTCGGCTAAAAGGAAATAATTGGAAAACGAGTTTGAAAATACTTACCAAGAAGTAAAAACATGTTATATGATCTTTCTTGCAGAATCGTATCTTGCTTAAAATGTGCAAAATAGAATTTTATGTGCAGGAGATTCACACTGAAAATCAATAATTCAAAATTCTCATCGTAACTAAGATCTTCTACTAACACATCATATTGATGGGTTGGTGAATAAGATTGAGCCATCAGGACTTGGTTTCGTAGCCTCTAAAGCCATTCTCCTCTGATGAATCGACTTTTCTGAATAAGAGAACGAACATCAAAATTATTTTTTACTAGTTGAATCTCACTTTCAAAATTGGAGCTTTTGTGCTCAGCTCTTCCAAACACTTTGAGAAATTTGAGAACTTTTCACTGAAACTTTCATCTGCTGAAATTCCAGTTAAGACTGCAAATTTCCTTCTACTCTCAGTCACTGCCATGAATGTTTCAGAAAGTTCACTAGCCAGTTTTGGGATATCAGTTACCATTGCTTTTCTTAATTTCAGCATTTCTTCAATTTCCACATGATCCTTCGCAATTTCTCGATACAATGACTCGAATTCTTTCAAGTCTAGTGGAAAAAATCGGATATCCGATGTTCCGAAAATTAAATTCGGAAAAAATTCGGAAATCCGATTTTTCGAAAAAAAATTTCAAAAAAAAATTCGGATATCCGATTTTCCGAATAGGGTTTTCCGAGCAAGCCTGGTCCCTGGGTCCCTGGGTCCCGGGTCCTTATAATATAATTCAAAATATATAATATAATAAAAATATAATTCATTGTGATTTGAAAGATAAAAAACTGACAGTATGATTTATAATTATCGATTTTGAATATTTGTTTCAGGTGACAATTTTGGTACATGGGATCTTTCTACGCGGTTGCAGTGGACCACTCCTAATACACTGCGTCTTTATACTTTAGCCCTAATTATCTCAGTTCTTATAAAAGATACAAAAACTTTGAAAACTAATAAAATGTTGAAAATTTCATTTTGAACATTTTATTAATTAACAATTTTTTGATATCTTTCATAGGAACCGAGATAATTGAGCTTAAAATAAGAGGACTATAATTAACCTTAATTATCTTCGTTTCTATAACAGATCTCAAAAAATAGTAAAATGATAAAATGTTGGAAATTCTCTCATTTTTATATATATTTTTCGATATTTCGCAATCCTATATTTTCCTTGGTCCATCGGGTCCCCCAAGGAATACGAAAATCCTTGACGCTCTATTATCTGTTCTCTATCGGTTTCTCTTCTTCTTGGGGGGGGGGGGGGGGTCCATTTCTTTTTTTTTTGGTTCCTTCAAAGTGGTAAAAATATGGAAAAAAGAGAAGTGAAGAGATTCTTCAAAAAAAAGATGATCACTCTTCACTTTACTGAAAAAATATGCTTGTAGTTTTTAGTTGTGCATTTTTTTTTGTAAAAATGCGTTTTTTCGAATAGTTCAAAAAGTTCGAAACTTTGAAATTTTGTATGTCATTTTAAAGCTGATTTTTTGCTGATTTCAAAAATATAAATTTCACAAAAATTGACTAGAGAATAAGCGAGTTATACCCCAAACTACATTTTTGGGTCCCACCACGAAAAGTTTGAAAAGTCAGAAAATTCAAATTTTCAAACTGTGGCTTGTTCATACTCATTTTAAAGCTCTCGACTTGCTCATTTTGAATTTTAGAGATTGAAAAAAATTTGGTCAAAATAGTGCCAATTTTTGAGCCATTCAAAATCCCCCCAATTGTCTTATTTCTTCATTTTTCTCTCCCGAATATCGTTATTTTTATATTTTTATGACATGCACACCGGAAAAAAATCGGCGGAAAACAGAAAAAATAATGGGGAAAAAACCTTGACTTCTTTTTTTATTACATACATATACATTCGGGGGCTCTTTTCCTTTTATCTTTGCCATTTTTCTTTTGTTGGATACATTTATAAAAAATGGCATTTTGAAAAATTATTTAAAAATACCGATTTTTTTGAAATATCAAACGTTTATACTCATTTTGAAACTCCTTTTTTTACAAATTTCAAAAATATAGGTTTCACAATAAATGAGGGACATAGAAATGTAATTTGGCCACTTGGGTTCAAGGCAACGGGTCAGAAATCGCGCCCCAGTAAACGTGAGATTTTAGAAAAAAATTGGCTGTTGAATTATTTGGCTGATGATCAAACTTTTAAACGTTGGACAAAAAAATCACGGCTCCGCGTCACTTCGAAACCGCGACACTTCGAAACCGAAAAAAAAAACACGGTCACGTAAAAATGAAATTGAGAATTGGAATAAAAGAAAATTTTATTAAAGAAAAAAAAATTGCAGCGTGCAAAATTCACAGCTTCGAAATGACCGATTTCAAAGTGTCACGCAGTTTCGAAATGACCGGTTTCAAAGTGTCACGCAGTTTCGAAATGACCGATTTCAAAGTGTCACGTAGTTTCGAAATGACCGATTTCAAAGTGTCACGCAGTTTCGAAATGACCGGTTTCAAAGTGTCACGCAGTTTCGAAATGACCGATTTCAAAGTGTCACGTAGTTTCGAAATGACCGGCTTCAAAGTGTCACGCAGTTTCGAAATGACCGATTTCAAAGTGTCACGTAGTTTCGAAATGACCGGCTTCAAAGTGTCACGTAGTTTCGAAATGACCGGTTTCAAAGTGTCACGCAGTTTCGAAATGACCGATTTCAAAGTGTCACGTAGTTTCGAAATGACCGGCTTCAAAGTGTCACGCAGTTTCGAAATGACCGATTTCAAAGTGTCACGTAGTTTCGAAATGACCGGTTTCAAAGTGTCACGCAGTTTCGAAATGACCGATTTCAAAGTGTCACGTAGTTTCGAAATGACCGGTTTCAAAGTGTCACGCAGTTTCGAAATGACCGATTTCAAAGTGTCACGTAGTTTCGAAATGACCGGCTTCAAAGTGTCACGTAGTTTCGAAATGACGGATTTCAAAGTGTCACGTAGTTTCGAAATGACCGATTTCAAAGTGTCACGTAGTTTCGAAATGACCGGTTTCAAAGTGTCACGCAGTTTCGAAATGACCGGCTTCAAAGTGTCACGCAGTTTCGAAATGACCGATTTCAAAGTGTCACGTAGTTTCGAAATGACCGGCTTCAAAGTGTCACGTAGTTTCGAAATGACCGGTTTCAAAGTGTCACGTAGTTTCGAAATGACCGATTTCAAAGTGTCACGTAGTTTCGAAATGACCGGCTTCAAAGTGTCACGTAGTTTCGAAATGACCGGTTTCAAAGTGTCACGTAGTTTCGAAATGACCGATTTCAAAGTGTCACGTAGTTTCGAAATGACCGATTTCAAAGTGTCACGTAGTTTCGAAATGACCGGTTTCAAAGTGTCACGCAGTTTCGAAATGACCGGCTTCAAAGTGTCACGCAGTTTCGAAATGACCGATTTCAAAGTGTCACGTAGTTTCGAAATGACCGGCTTCAAAGTGTCACGTAGTTTCGAAATGACCGGCTTCAAAGTGTCCAGTGTACAAAAGTCCAGTGTACAAAAGTACAAAATTATGACGTCATCTTTTTCAAAATAGCCCCACAATTTTTTTTTACCCCTGAAACGTTTTGTTTTCGTTTATGGCTCTAACAAAAATAGACCAGAAAATTCTGATCATTGAGCGAAAAAATTTCTAGAAGAAAGCGAAAAAAACGTGTGTTTCCCCACACCCACAATTTGATTAACACGAGATTTTGGGGGGAAAAAAACTTGTCGTTACATACGAAAATTTTTCTAATGTAACCAAAAAAAAAAGTACGAATTTACAAACTGACCAGAATTTTTTTGTTCTTATTTCTCCTAAATTTGGCCATTTTTTGAATTGAAATATGCCCAAAAATATCCATCAGTTCTCTGCGAATTCCTATAAACAGGTCATTTCGAAACCAGTTCGAAACTGCGAAATTTGCACGCTGTGTTTTTTTTTTGTTTGGTTTCGAAATGACTGGTTTCGAAGTGTCACACAGATGACATCACCATTCTTCAAAAAAATAGTATTTGCCAAAAAATATTATTGCCAAAATTCGCCCAAAAATTTCCCATAAATCGGCTCCGCGTCACTTCGAAACCGCGACGTTTTGAAACCAGTCATTTCGAAACTGCGTGACACTGCGAAACCAGTTATTTCGAAACCAGTCGTTTCGAAACCGCGACACTTCAAAACCGGGCATTTCGAAACTGCATGACACTTCGAAACAGGTCATTTCGAAACAAAAAATAGGACACGCCTCTTTTTTCTCGCCAATCAATCAAAAACGAGAAGATGGCACCAATATCTATAGTGCTCATCTTTCCGAAGTTTTCCAAAAATTTTGGTTTTGGCACCGAAATGAAAAAAATCCATCATTCTGAATCTCCATTCCCCCCATTCTTCTTTGCTTTCTTTCATTTCGAAAGAATCCAACTCATAAATCATGCAGCACCCCTTCTCTTTTTCTCTGCGTCTCTCACAATTTTTTGCTCTCTCTTCTACTTTCTAGGGTTCCAAATGTCCATTATTGGAAGAGCGGAGAAATGGACCCCCAAACTGTTTCCTTCTCGGAATCTCAGAACCTCAGAATCTCAGAATCTTAGAATTCAAAAATTCAGAAATTCAGAAATTCAGAAATTCAGAAATTCAGAAATTCAGAAATTCAGAAATTCAGAAATTCAGAAATTCAGAAATTCAGAAACTCAGAAATTCAGAAATTCAGAATCTCAGAATCTTAGAATTCACAAATTCAGAAATTCAGAAATTCAGAAATGCAGAAATTCAAAATATCAAAAATTCAGAAATTCAGAAATTCAGAAATTCAGAAATTCAGAAATTCAGAAACTCAGAAATTCAGAAATTCAGAAATTCAGATTCACATTTTCTAAACATTATCTAAGTCTGAGAGACAGTACACTCACGGAGGCATTACTGTATTTTGCTGACATTTGGCTTATATGTAAATTGGAGTCCATCAGAAAGAAAAAAGAGAAATGGAGCAAAAACTGTTAGGAGAAGTCACTTATCATCCTATTGAGGCTCAAAACTCCAAAATCTGTTACACTATTCTAACATCTGTGCGTTTTCAAATTTCGGACCTCCATTTTTTTGTATACTTGCGACCGGACGTTTGCCGGGCCTTCGAAGAATCTGTCATAGTTTCTTTTAGAATCAATATTTTGAAATCAACTAAATTAGATATGATAAAACTCGACAAGTGCTACAAAATGATATAATTTAAAGAATTGTGTCTTGTCTATGAACAAAGTTACAGGCAAAAAAACAGAGACCTGGCCCGGCCACTTTATGACTTGTAACTTCGTTCATAGACAAGACACAGTACTCCAAATAGTATCATTTTGTAGAACTTGCAAAGTTCTATCATATCTAATTTAGTTGATCTTAAAATATTGTTTCTGAAAGAAACTATGGCAAGGCCCGCTCGCAAGTATGTTTTTTTCTGGGGACCTCTGAACTTTTTTGGGACCTCCAAACTAGAAAAGAGCCAAAAAATCCCCTTTCTTCCCTATTTTATTTTCGGGTCCCCCATTTTCCATTTTCCTCCGCAATCAATTCGAACGCGGACCCCTTTTATATAACGTATTCATTTTCTTTCATTGCTCCTCAGCCCCCACCAATTGTCTCTCGCCCACCCCAACGGCCACTTTCAGGGTGTCCTCTTCCACTTTTTCCCCTTTTTCGCATTTTCTTTAGAAGAAAATACGAAGAAGAAGAAGAAGAAGAGGTCCTTCTTCTTCTTCTTCTTCTTCTCATTTCTATTCCCTTGTCGTTTGCAGGAGAAGGAGATGATGAGAATGATGATGATGAAAAAAGCACTTGACGCCTTTCCTTTCGGTTTTGCTCTTTTTTTGAGAAAAAAAATTCAAAAAAAAAATTGGTTTTCCTATTTCAGAGAGTTTTCTTGAGTGATTTTTAAGTGATTTTCTGATCCTCTGACCTCTATATTTGACTGACGTAAGCTTTTTTATTAATTGTGTGTGTTTTCAAGCCTACGGTGTTTTCTAGGCTAACTAATTTAGTCAACTCTGGGTTACATGGCAAGTTTAGCGATCCTAGGCAATTCTAAGCTTGGTGGCCTAACTTTCGCAAAATATGTTTTCTAGGCCACCAACTTTTTTTTTTGGACTAAAGATGGCATAGCATGACCCTGGTGTGTTTTCTAGGTCATCTTAAAGTGGTGGCCTAACTTTTGCAAGTTTTGTTTTTTAGGCCACCAAGTTTCCCTGCCTAAAAATGGCTTTATATTCACCTGGAGGGGGTTTCTAGCAGAAATGTCCGGATTCTGGATTCCGGGTTCCGAGAAAATTTTTTATTCCGCGTTCCGGATTCCGGATTTCGTTTCTCATAAAAGTCATTCCGGACATCTCTGGTTTCTATGCCATGATGACCTAACTTTGGGTTTTCTAGGCCACCATGGTCGATGGCCTAGAAAACACACTTAAGGTAATTTCTAGGCCATAAACTCTGATGACTTAGAAAATTCGTGTTGGGAAAGTTAGGCCACCTTGGAAGAGGGTCCAGAACAGCTCCAATTTTGGAATTTCTGAATTACTACTGAAATTTTGTCGATGTTAAAGCAAATTTTTAAAAATTCTATCATTCAAATTGTCCCTTTTTTTCCAGTAAAATTCAGAATCTAGAAATGCAAATATATACATTTCTTTAGTAAAAAAAAATTACCGTAAAACCTGAAATAGAAGGGCCCCCACATACTGTCAAGTGTTGAGCTCAATTATCTCAGCTCCTAAAAGAGACATCAAAAATGTGTCAACTGATAAAATATGAAGGATATTATGATAAACAATTTATCAGTTGACAAATTTTGTGTATCTTTATCAGGAACCGAGATAAATTGGCTCAAAGTTGAAAATTAGGGGGCTCTTCTATTTCTAAACAAATCTTTTTTTAGCGCAAAAGTGCATTTGCACCGAAACCAAAAAAATTATGGGGTTGTGTATTTTTCTATTCCGCCCCCTCCGCATAAAAATATAATACTCTTTTTTTTCTCATTATTTATTCATCAGTATACATATCCTTGGATTTTTTTCCCCATTTTTTAAATTTTTGGTTCATTTTTCCTCAAAATTTAAATTTTCCGGCTCAGAATTTGTTGAAAATTTCAATTTTGAAGACTATTCTCTATTGAAAACTTGTCCTGAGGACATTTAATCATTTTTATATTTTTAGCTCATTTTGCTCAATTGGCTTATTTTTTTTGCTCATTTTTCCTCTAATTTCCACTTTTCTGGCTCAAAATTTCTAGAAAAAACTAGCCATGGGGCTGGAAATGTTCTCACTTCACACGAAAGTGATGAATGGGATGGAAGGCCGGATGCGTGAGTCGAACATGCGTATTCTGGTTGGACTGGGCGTCGCCGTTGTGTACCTTCTCGTTGGAGCCATTGTTTTTGTTAGGTATTTGATTTTTAGAATTTTAAATGTTGAAATTCGAATTCCTGAAATTTAGAGTTTCAAAATGAGTATAAACATGACTATTTTTGAGTGAAATTTTGAAAAAAATTAGTTTTTTTTTTTAATTTTCAGAAGGGCTGTGTAAATAACTCTGAAACTCTCTTTGAAAATTCAAACTATGTCAAATTTATGATCAATCAAATTGCCTTAACTAGCTGAGCTCAAAAATAAAACTTTAAAAAAATTGAACAAAAACGAAGGGAGTTATGAATGTATTTCAGAGAAATTCCAAAAACAGGAAAATTGAAATATTAATTTTTTTTTCAAAAATCAAATTTTGCTTAAATGTGTTGGTTTTATACTTATTCGAATCGTTTTCAGCTGAAAATTCTAGATTTTCCATTATAAAACGTTTTAAGGCAAAATTAACAAAGGTATGGTGATTTTGAGAAAATTTTGGAAAAAAAAATTGGCAAAAAATGTTTTGGCTCATTTTCGGATCATATTTTCAAATCTTTAAAAACTGGATTCCTTCAAAAAAACATTTCAAAATAATCCTAATTTTTGTAGTTTTAGATAAGCGCATGATATTTTCAGAATCGAATATCCATTGGAGAAAATCGAACGAGAAACGTATTTGGAGTACCAGAATCAGTGGAGGGAGAGATTGTTGCAGTTGGACATTGACGGTGAGCCAGGGGCTACAATTTTTCAAATTTATTTAAAACAATTGAGTTTGCCAATCTTTGCTGAGTCTAAAAATCAAAATTTAATGAAATTTGGTCCAAAATTAGCTGAGTTATAGGGTTTTGAAATTTCATAAATGTGAATTTCGATTTTCAGTTGAACAAGTTTTTCTAAAAATTTTAGATTGTGTGAAAACTGTTACCATTCATATTTATCTAAAAGCTCATTTTTTGTTGATTCTAAAAATATAAATTTTACAAAAATTGAGTCAAAACTAAGCGAGTTATGACCAAAAATACATTTTTGGTGTCCCACCACGAAACATTCAAAATTTCGAAATTTCAAAATAATTGAATAATAGTTTGTTTATATTCATTTTGAAGCTCTTTTTTTGGTGATTTTGAAAGTACAAAAATTTTCGAGCTTGGCTCAAAACTGACTGAGATACGGTAGTTTTACACTTTTTGGAAAAAAAATTTTTCTAGAATTTATACAGAAACAATATTTACAGCATATTTTTAGTCTTTTTTGTGTGTCCAACCCCACCAGAACCAATACTGATAAGAGTAGAGAACACATCACTGATAAGATAGCTAGTTTATTGATTTTTATACATTTTTTGTGAAAAAACATTATTTTTTACCCAAAAAATGTGCCTCTGGTGGACGTGTAGTCGTCTGGATCACAAGTACGCTCTACTGAACCGTGCGATATTTTTTGGAATTTTCTTCCAAACTTTTTTCCTAATATTTGGTGCTAGAATCATACAATGGATTGAGATTGACAACGATTTGAGGGCTCGGAGAAAGTTCCAATTCGAATTGGAACAATTTATGATTCGAAACGATGTCTCTCGTAGGTTTTTTTTTGAATTTGGCTTGGCGGGAAATTTGAAATTTTGGGAAAAATTTTACCTTTTTTTTTCAAAAGTTGAACTTTGGTATTTTACCAACTTGATATTTAAAAAAAAACAAAATGCGTCGAAGTCTCTAAATTCGCGTCAATGCACCCGAAACACGCCAAGGACCCAAAAATGGGTCAAAAGACCCATAATGCGTAAAAGCCCTAAAAATGCGTCAAGGAAACATAAGTTGCGCCAATCAAGGCGCTAGAATTGCGTCAAGACACCTAATTCGCGTCAAGACACTTAAAATGCGTCAAGGCACCTAAACTGTGTCAACGGACCAGAAATGTGCCAAGGCACAAAGCCCTAAAACTGCGCCAACTTGCACCAAAAATGCAGAGAGGGGCCTCAAATGTGTCAAGACACTAAAATTGCGTCAAGGAAACATGAGATGCGCCAAGACACAAAAAATGCGTCAACACCCCTGAATTGTGAAAATGCACCGAAAATGCGTTAGGGCACCAATAATGAGTCAAGACACCAAAAACGCACCAAGGAACCGAAATTAAGTCAAAGCACCATAAATGCGTCAAGGTAGCAGAAATGCGCCAAGACACTGAAGATTCGTCAAGACATCTGAATTTTATCAACGCACCAGAAATGTGTCAATGCACTGAAATTGTGCCGAAGCACCAGAAAGGAGCCAAGCTGCCTTAACGCAATTTGAGTACCTTGACAGTATTTGAGTCCTTGCTGCATTTTTGGTACGTTAACACATTTTTAGATACGTTGACGCATTTTTGGACCTTTGGCGCATTTTTGGTGCGTTTGCGCATGTCGGTTGTATTAGCGAGAACTAAGCGCCGTAGCACATTTCTGTTATTTTGACAGCATTTTCGATCATTTACTTGTTTCTGGTTCTCTAGCCCAGATTCAGTGCCTTGACGCAATTCTGGTGCCAGCTGGCGCAAATTAGGGCCTTGCCCCTCTTTTGGTGCGTTAATACATTTTTAGATACGTTGACGCATTTCTGGTGCTTTGACACAATTTCCGTGCCTTGACACATTTTGAGTGCTTTAAAACATTTTTAGTTCCTGGACGCTCATTTTTGGTGCCTTGGCGCAAACCAGGTGCTTTGACGCAATTCGAGTGCCTTGGCCCATTTTCAGTGCCTTGGCGCAGTTCTGTTAGTGCCTTGACACATTTCTGGTCCGTTGACACAGTTTAGGTGTCTTGACGCATTTTAAGTGTCTTGACGCGAATTAGGTGTCTTGACGCAATTCTAGCGCCTTGATACATTTCTGGGTCTTGGCGCAATTTCTGGTGCTTTGACGCATTTCAGGTTCCATGACGCATTTTCCGTGCCTTGCCACAGTTTCAGTGCGTTGACGCATTTTTGGTGCCTTGACGCATTTCGGGTGCCTTGACGCGAGTTTAGATTCCTTCACGCATTTTGAGTGCTTTGGCGCATATTATGTGTCTTGACGCAGTTTTCGTGCCTTGACGCAATTGTACTGCTTTGGCGCATTTCTCGTGCCTTGACCCGAACTTGGCTAAACCTGGTTTTAGGGAAATCTTAAAAATCCTAAAAAAACCTATTTTTCTTTTTCTTCCAGAAACCGAAATCGACAAGCTCTTCATAAATATCCGTGAAGCGGCACTGAATGGAATTTGGATGGACCGGAATTTGACAAGTGACCCAAATTGGACATTTGGACAAGCTTTCTTTTTTGCTGGGACCCTTATCAGTACTGTGGGGTACGGTAGAGTCAGCCCGAGGACCGAACATGGGAAGTTGTTCACGATACTGTATTGTGTTATTGGTAAGGTTTTGGAATATTTTTAAAAAATTTTGAAATTGTTTTTTTTCTAAAATTTTCAAAATTCCAGGAATCCCTCTAACATTGGCTCTCCTATCTGCGATTGTTGCCAGAATGCGTGAGCCGTCCCATCGGCTCCGCGGATTATTGAACCAGAGATTGGGACACCTTTTTACTGTCAATCATATTCAAGTAAGGCAATTTGTTCTTTATTTTCAGACGTAACTCTCCCAAATTTCATTTTTACAGTCTGAAATTATGATTTTTCTGTTTTTAATGTTATGAGCTTTGAAACGAGTATAAACATGATAGGTTTTGGACCATTTTGAATTTTTCGAAATTCCAGGACCCACAATTTCGAAAAAAACAAAATGATTCAAACATAGTCATGTTTATACTCATTTTGAAGCTCTAAACAAACCAAATTCAAATCCGCAAATATATTTGAATTTTGGCAAAAACTGGCTGAGTTACGGTAGTTTTACATTTTTGGGTCTCATCACGAAAATCCTAAAAATCTTTAAATTTCAAATCTAGTCGTGTTTATACTCATTTTGAAGCTTGAAAACTGCCAAATCTGGAAAAACAAAAAATTTCGAGTTCGGTTGAAAACTGACTGAGATACGGTAGTTTTAGTAATTCGTGGTAGAACCCAAAAAAATTTTTTTTTCAAACCTGGGCATGTTTATACTCATTTTAAAGCTCTTTAAATTATAATTTCAAAAATTTTCAAAATTTCAAATTTGACTTAAAACTGGCTGAGATACGGTAGTTTTAGTAATTCGTGGTAGGACCCAAAAAAAAATTTTTTTCAAACCTGGGCATGTTTATACTCATTTTAAAGCTCTTTAAATTATAATTTCAAAAATTTTTTAAATTTCAAATTTGACTGGCTGAGATACGGTAGTTTGTGATTTTTCTCAAAAAAAATTGTCAGAAGTATGGCTTGTTTATCCTCATTTTGAAGCTCTCAATCTGTAAAATTCAATTTTAGAGCCAAAAATTCCATTTTCAGCTAATCCACGTGGGCGTCGTCCTTGCTGCTCTTCTCATTTTCGTCTTCGCAATTCCAGCATGGATTTTCTCATCGATAGAAACCGAATGGACGTATTTGGACGCATTTTACTACTGTTTTGTGTCTCTAACTACCATAGGATTAGGAGATTTCGAACCGGGAGACGACCCAAATCAATCGTTCCGTGGATTATACAAAATTGGAGCTACAGTATACCTGATGGGCGGTTTGTGTTGTATGATGTTGTTCTTGGCGACGCTTTATGATATTCCACAGTTCAATTTGACTGCGTTCTTTGTCAAAAATGATGAGGAGATGAGATTCAATGAGGTGAGTCTAGAAATCCAAAAATCCAGAAATTATGTAACCTCTGGGTCCCTGGGTGCCTGGATCCCTGGATCACTGGGTCCCTGGATCCCTGGATTCCTGGATCCCTGGGTCCCTGGATCCCTGGATTCCTGGATCCCTGGGTGCCTGGATCCCTGGATCACTGGGTCCCTGGATCCCTGGATTCCTGGATCCCTGGGTCCCTAGATCCCTGGATTCCTGGATCCCTGGGTGCCTGGATCCCTGGATCACTGGGTCCCTGGATCCCTGGATTCCTGAATCCCTGGGTGCCTGGATCCCTGGATCACTGGGTCCCTGGATCCCTGGATCCCTGGATCCCTGGAACCCGTGGATCCCTGGATCCCTGGGTCTCTGGGTCCTCGAGTCCAGATATTCGGAAATTCTCAAATTCAATTTTTCAGGACGAAGGAAAATATGGAACACTGGATTCCAATACTGTGGAAAATGGCTACTATGCTCAACAATAGGCTTCAAATTTTAAAAAAACCTGCAATAAAAGGGCATGCCGCACACTGTCAAGTGTTGAGCTCAATTATCTCAGCTCCTGTGAGAGATATAAAAAATGTGTCGACTGATAAAATGTATAGGATATTATGATAAACAGTTTATCAGTTGACTACTTTTTCATATCTTCATCAGGAACCGAGATGGGGGCGCTTTTATTGCAGGTTTTACGGTATATATATATATATATATATATATATATATATAATTTTTAATTTTGTGATTTTTTAATTTATTTGTGGATCTCAAAACAATTCTTCTTGGCAATAATAAATTTTTGATTTTTTTTTTCCTTTTTTTTTGGAAATTTCAGATTTTTTAATTGTTCAAAAATTCAAATTTTGGGTCATTTTTTTTAAATAATCGTGAACTTTAATAAATATTAATTAAAATAAAAATTTATAAAACAAAAAAAAATCAGGCGTCCAGCTGGAGCATCGTGGCCCACAATTCAAATTTTTAAAAAAATTTAAATTTGGCGCCAAAATCCAAATATTCAAATTCGGAACCTGAATACAGTACTCCTAACAATACTATGGAGTTTGGTGGCGGACTGGGGAGGTAGACCATTTTTTTTAATAATTTTTTTTTAATTTCCGAGGGAATTCAAAATTTTTGAACAACAAAAATTTTTGTTTGAAATTTTTTTCTGAAATTTCAGATTTTCGATATCCCCTCCAATTAAAAATAAATGTCGAGAAATTGTGGAAGTCCCAGGGGGTCCCGAGTGGAAGATTCGGAAATTACGAGAGGAATTTGATGAATTTTGTTGGAAATATCCGGGTAGCTCGGTGATTGTCTACTATCATCTAAAAAGGTTGCAGGTGAGGAAACTATCTGAGACCAGAAAAGTGTAAAACTACCGTAACTCGGATATTTTTTGACCAAATCGAAAAATTTTTGAAGTTCTGAGTTTGAATTGTTTAGAGCTTAAAAATGAGTATAAACATGACCTAGCTTTGAAAAAGTCGATTTTTTGAATTTTTGAAAAAAAAATTTTCGCGGTGAGACCGTAAAAATGTTAAACTACCGTAACTCGGCTATTTTTTGACGAAGTCGAAAATTTGTTGCGAATTCGAATTTAGCTTGTTGAGAGCTTCAAAATGAGCCTAAACATGACTAGGCTCCGCCCTTTTTGAATTTTGACACTTTTCGCCTTTAAAGGCGCATAGGGGCCCGAAAAATGAAAATCGGAGAAAGTAAGCCATGATTATACTCATTTAAATGCACTTAAAATTTTGCTTTCAAAAATATAACAATTTTTGATTTTAGACAAAAATTGACCGAGATACGGTAGATTGTATTATTTTGAAAAAAAGTTTGACTTTAAAGGCGCATAGGGGCCCGAAAAATGAAAATCGGAGAAAGTAGGTCATGATTATACTCATTTTGAAGCTTTAAAGAAATCAAAGTAAGTATTTCAAAAATTTCTCGGTTGGCACGAAAAATAGCCGAGTTACGGTAGTTTTACACTTTCAGGGTCCCACCACGAAAAGTCCATAAATTCTTAAAAGTCGATATTTCAAACATAGACGTGTTTATACTTATTTTAAAGCTCTTCAAACTCTAATTTTAAAAATATTAAAGTTGTTGGATTTGGACAAAAATTGACCGAGATACGGTAGATTTTGTACTTTTCGGAAAAATTCCGAAAAAAAACATTTTTTGAAGTATGGCTTGTTTATACTCGTTTTAAAGCTCTCAACTTCCGAAATTCAAATTTTCGCCTAATTTCAAGAATTTCCAGACGTGCATCACTCCAGAAGACGAAAGCCAGAAGCTCTTCTATGCGAAAGTTTCCCATTTCATGTCTCCCGTTGAAATTGCCCTCCAACCCAAATATTTAAGTTCGGCCAGAAAATCGATAATGGATCAGTTGAATGTGACGTATAATTTTGAGAAAACGGTCCCAAATTTTTTCGAGGACCATCAGATTTTTGTGTCCGTCGCTTGTGCTGTACAGGAATTGGGAATTTGGTATCGAGGGAAAATTGCTCAGATTTCGGGAGAAGAGCAGTGGGTTTTAATTGATAATTGATAATTGATAATTGATAATTGATAATTTGATTCTTCAGTGTTGTCGTTGAATTGGTAGATTTCGGAACCCAAATTCTCGTGCCACGTCATCACATCCGTCCCCTAATTCGCCGGTTCGGCCGGGCTCCGCCCCTTTGTCTGAAATGTCGAGCCGATGGAATAACGATCAATGATTTGGAAATTAAGGATCTTCATGACTTCAAAAATATCATTTTGGATTGTAATGCACTTTTTCGAGTGGAAATCAAGTCGCTGGAAGAGCCCTTCTTGGTAAATTTTTTTCCCGAAATTCAGAAATTCAGAAACTACCGTAACTCGACTACTTATTGCCCAAAGTGAAATTGTTTTTCAGATTTGAATACAGCTTGTTTGAAGCTTTAAAATGAGTATAATCATGGCCTACTTTCTCCGATTTTCATTTTTCGAACCCCCCTATGCGCCTTTAAAGTCAAAAAGTTTCAAAATTCAAAATGGACGGAGCCCAGTCGTGTTGATACTCATTTTGAAGCTCTAAACAAGTTAAATTCAAATCCGCCACAATTTTTCGATTTGGCCGAAAAATAACCGAGTTACGGTAGTTTTACACTTTTAGGGTCTCACCGCGAAAATTTGCAAAAATTCAAAAAATCGACTTTTTCAAAACTAGGTCATGTTTATACTCATTTTAAAGCTCTAATTAATTCAAATCAAGATTTCCTACTCATTTTCCATAAAAATCCCCGATTACCTGTGCCCAAACCAAAGTGCATCCTAGGCTTATGTGGTGAGTTATACGGTGTCGAGACATGGACCATGAAAAATGCCAAAATCGAAAATACCGTACCCAAGATCATAGCGACGGCTTATCTGAGTTAAGAGTAGAGCCACTGGGAAAAAGTTTTGACAAAACATTTTAATTCAAAAATTCAGAAATTCAGAAATTCTGAAAATCAAAAATTCCAGATCGATTTGTACCATCCAACCATTTCCGGATTCAACGTGTGTCAGAAATTTTTTCCATTACCTGAGACGATGGGAAGTTGGACAGAATTGCTAGAAGTTGGAATGCTCATTGCAAGAAAATGGTATACTGTAAACACTCTAATCATACTTGCGACCGGGCCTTGCCATAGTTTCTTTCAGAAACAATATTTTAAGATCAACTAAATTAGATATGATAGAACTTTGCAAGTTCTACAAAATGATACTATTTGGAGTACTGTGTCTTGTCTATGAACAAAGTTACAAGTCATCAAGTGGCCGGCCCTTGCCGCGTCGGCCCGGGCCGGGCCGAGTCTCTGTTTTTTGCCTGTAACTTTGTTCATAAACAAGGCACAATTCTTTAAATTATATCATATTGTAGCACTCGTCAAGTTCAATCATATCTAGTTTGGTTGATCTTAAAAAATTGATTCTAAGAGAAACTATGAGAGATTCTGCGAAGACCCGGCAAAGGCCCGGTCGCAAGTATGACTCTAATAGAACGCCACCTGAATCGTCGAATTTGAGCCCATGTATCTCATTTTCTGTGAGAGATTGCAAAAAGTGGTCAACTGATAAAATGTTGCTGATATCATGATAAACATTTTATCAGTTAATCACTTTTTGATATCTTTTACAGTAACCGCGATATATAAACTCAAAGTGGACGGTCCGGGTAGCGTTCTATTAGAGTTAAAACAATTTTACAATTTTTTTATGCAAAGCTTTTTTTCTCCAGAATGAAGTATTCCACGAAGACGACGAGGATTTCAAAGAGGAGCATGGTGATGGTGACTATTTCCCATCGTTCCATCCAACTACAGTAATCCCGGACCACCAAACAATTGTTCAAAAATCCCAAAAATTCATTTCCCGTCTTCCAAAATGCGCCAGAGCTCCGAGATTCGAGCAGGACACATTGCTCATTGACCACATTGAAAATGCTCAATTAGTCTATCTACAGTACCCCTGGCAGGTCTCAAAACGATCCAAAATTGATGATTTTCTGAGAGCCACGTGGCAAAATTTGCCAAAAATTCCGGAAAAATTCCGCCAAAAAGATCAAATTTGTGCGATTCGAAATCCGCGAATCGATTTTGTTGTCGGGCAGTGATTGTTGATAAGACTACTGTACTTTTAGTGGATTACGGTAGATTTGTGAAATGTCACGAACATGCGGACTTGAGATTGATACCAGCTGAGGAGGCATTGATGGTGGAGGAGCCTATGGTAAGAAAGGGGCAGTGGGTTACTGTAGATTCAGAATTTTTTGTTGGGAGGTTGATTTTCAAATTTGGCGTAAACAGAGCTTCAAAATGAATATAAACATGATAGGAATCGGAAAAATTGAAATTTGAGAAAAAATAAAAATTACAAAAATTTTTTTTTGGAATTTTTTCAAAAAAAGTTTTTAAAGTTTTGTCAAACCAGGTCATGTTTATACTCATTTTGAAGCTAAAATTTTGCTGATTTCGAAAATCTACAAAGTTCCAAATTTGACCGGAAAAGAACCCATTTACGAAGTTTTGAAATATTGAAAAATTCGAAAAAAATTTTTTTTTCGAATTTTTGAAAATTTTCAACAAAAAAATGTTTCAACCCTGGTCATGTTTATACTCATTTTGAAGCTGAAATTTTGCTCAATTTGAAAATATGAAAAATTTCGAATTTGACCAAAAAAGAACCCATTTACGGAGTTTTGAAATTTTGAACAATTCGAAAAAAATATTTTTTCGAACCCTAACGTGTTCATACTCATTTTGAAGCCGTTTCTCAACAAAATTCAAATTTTCAAACAATTTTCAGATTACTGTAGTCTCCCTCACCCGAGCCTCCAATAACTTGTGCCCCCATCACTCGGAGACCCAATTTTTACGGCAAAAATTGCCACGTGGCACTTCTGTACATTTCAAATGGGACAAGAAATCGAAAACGACACCGATGAAGGGCAGATTATTGATTGATGGGTGTCGAGAGGCAATTAACGAGCAGATGGTCAATTAGTGAGTAATTGAATGCGGTAATTCAGAAATTCGAAATTCAGAAATTCGAAATTCAGAAATTCACAAATTCAGAAATTAAGAAATTCAGAAATTCAGAAATTCAGAAATTCAGAAACTCGGAAATTCAGAAATTTAGAAATTCAGAAATTCAGAAATTCAGAAATTCAGAAACTCGGAAATTCAGAAATTCAGAAACTCGGAAATTCAGAAATTTAGAAATTCAGAAATTCAGAAATTCAGAAATTCAGAAATTCAGAAATTCAGAAATTCAAAAATTCAGAAATTCAGAAATTCAGAAATTCAGAAATTCAGAAATTCAGAAATTCAGAAATTCAGAAATTCAGAAATTCAGAAACTCGGAAATTCAGAAATTCAGAAATTCAGAAATTCAGAAATTCAGAAATTCAGAAATTCAGAAATTCAGAAATTCACAAATTCAGAAATTCAGAAATTCAGAAATTCAGAAATTCAGAAATTCAGAAATTCAGAAATTCAGAAATTCAGAAATTCAGAAATTCAGAAATTCAGAAATTCAGAAATTCAGAAATTCAGAAATTCTAAGATTCTGATATTCTGAAAATGCGAAAATTCAAAAAATCAAGAATTTGAAATTTTGAAAAATCAATTTTTCTCAAATTTTCAGCCTAAAACATCTGAAAATCGACCCCTACTGCCGCCAATTGGACATTTATCGTCAATATAAAAATCACGAATTGCCACGTGGAAATCACATTTATCATGCCACGTGTCACCCACATTACTCGAGAGGACAGGAGGAGTTTTTATGGATTTAGAAGAAAAGAAAATTCCCAAAAAAAAACAATTTTATGAAGAAAAATGAGAAGAGAAACTGGAAACTGTAATTCTTGTGTGATCTAAAATAATGTGTGCTTTTGCATTGTTTTTGTTTTAATTGAATTAATGATTTTTTTTTAATTTTTTCGATTTTTGAATTTTTCGGAAAAAATTTTTTTTAAATTTTTTTCAAAAATATTTTTTTCAATTATTTCATATCTAGATGTAAAATTAGATTTCCAATCGATTGCACTTAAAATCAAAGCTCTAGGAGCAAAACTAAGCAAGTTATGACCTCTTTTACAAGGTCACTTGACATTTTTTGGGTGCTTATTTTTCTCCCCGGGTACATCCAAGGTACATACAATTTGTCATTCTTATCTTATCATATTTATCAGATGTTCTTGAACAATTTTTCAGTCTCTTCTTCTAATTTTGATTTTGCTATCATCATTAAATTTTAATACGATTAGTTTGTAAAAAAAAAATTTCCATGAAAATTTTTATTTTGGAAATTCGAATTTTTTCACTTATTTCTACTTTTGAAAAATTAAATTTTATAAAAAAAATTCAGAAAGAAACACTCCTTGTTCAATTTTAACAATTAAATTTTTTTTTGAAAAATTCTAAATTTTCGAAAAAAAACTTTTTTCCCGAAATTTTGGTTCAAAAACAGGTTAAAGATTATTTTTTGAAGATTATGCTAATTTTGTACTCTACCCAATGACCACCCGGTACTGTATAAATTAGGTTTTGCATCTCTCGGTGCAAAAAAAAAATTTTTTGAAAAATTTTTTCCAAAATTTCAACTTTGGCCCAGACTTCTTGATTTTTTTATATTTTTCGAATTTTTTTTTGAATTTCAACTTTTTTCAGTCTTAAATTTTCAGAAAAAAATAGTCATGAAACAACGAAATTTTGAATTTTTGTGCGCCGCAATGTTGGGATTCGGTCAATTATGCGTTTGGGTCGGTTACGATTCAGAATCGTTCATTTTGGAATCTGTTATTTATTCACTACATGAGAAAAATTCAGATATTGATGAGCACGCAGGATATTATGGGTTAGTTTTCGCATTTTGCGTCAATGCACCAAAAATGCGTCAAGGCACTAGAAAAGCGTTAAGGCACTAGAAATGCGTCAAGGCACCAGAAAAGCGTCAAGGTATCCAAAATGCGTCAAGGCACTAGAAAAGCGTCAAGGCGCCTAAAGTGCCTAATGGCACCAGAAAAGCGTCAAGGTATCCAAAATGCGTCAAGGCACTAGAAAAGCGTCAAGGCACTAGAAAAAAAGAAATACGCCAGGTCCGTGACCCACTTTCGGTGTCTTAGCGCTTTTTTGGCGCATTGGCGCGTTTTTCGTGCCTTGACGCGATTTTGGTGTCTTGACCCATTTTCGAGGCCTTGGCGTATTCTTGGTGTCTTGGCGCATTTAAAGTGCCTTGACACAATTTCAGTGCTTTTGCGCATTCTTAGTGCCTTGGCGCATTTCCAGTGTTTTGGCGCATGTCTAGTGCCTTGACCCATTTTTTTTGTGCCTCGACGTATTTTGAGTTGTCTTGGTACATTTTTTGATCTTTGACGCATTTTTTACCCTCGTTGAATATATAGTGTCTTGACGCGTTCTTGGCGCAATTTTCGTGCCTTGACGCATTTCCGGTACCTTGACACATTTCTAGTGCCTTGGCGCACTTCTAGTGCCCTGACGCATTTTTCGTGCCTTGGCGCATTTTTCGTGCCTTGGCGCATTTTCAGTGCATATTATTGCAGACAAGCCGTAATATTTGCTGCCTTCATGTTCACATGTATATTTGCTCCATCAATTCTAAACATTACAACTCCAAAAGCTCTTCTAGTATTCTCTGCAATTTCCTATACAATGTTTCCGATGGGATTCCTATTTTTTAATATCTATTTTTATTATTTCACAGCAGTTTTACTTGGTATTGGAATCGCATGTGAGTTTTGAGATTTTTTTTGGAATCAAAAATTTTTTTTTAATTTTTTCAAAAATCTAATTTTTACAGTACTTTTCATGGGAATGGGTGCATATTTATCCCAACACTCGACTAGAGAGACCATTGAATCGAATGTATCCATTTCTTGGGCAATTGCGTGTTGTTGGTGAGTGTTTGCGCAATTTTCGTACCTTTGCGCGTTTTCGCGGAGACTCACTTTAGTTCAGCAAGTCATTTGAGACACAATTTTTGTCGAAATTTAAAACTTCTAGAGCTTTTAGGGCACTTGGCGCATTTCTCGTGCCTTGCGCGTTTTTGGAGACTTGGTGGAAAATTGGAATAAGTCATGAAACATGAAATTAACGTCGGGTTTCGAAGTGTTCAGCTCTTTTTGGGATATTCCGTGTCTTGGCGCATTTTTGGTGCCTTGGCGTATTTTCAGTACCCTTGACACATTTCTTGTGCCCTGACACATTTCTTGTGCCCTGACGCACTTCTAGTGACTTGCTTCTTTTTTAGTTCTCTTGACGCATTTCTCGAGCTTTGACATACTTTAATTCTTTGACGCATTTCTCGTGCTTTGCAGCGTTTCCTGTGCGTTGACGGATTTCTAGTTAGCTGCCACTGTTCCGGTGCCATGGTGTGTCTTCGGTGCCTTGATAGATTCCTATGCGCATTCCTTGTGCCTTAAGGCATTTCGAGTTCCTTGACGCATTTCGAGTTCCTTGACGTAGTTCTAGTGCCTGGATGAACTTTTGGTGTGCTTCACACACTTTCGGTGCCTTGACGCATTTCGTGCGGCCTGGCTCATTTCTGGTGTTTTAGCACATTCTCTGTGCCTTCGCGCATTTCTAGAGCCTTAACGCATTTTTGGTGCCTTGGCGTTATTTTGGTTCCTTGGTGCATTTCTAGCGCTATTGACGCATTTTTGGTGCCTTGACGTATTTCTAGTGCATTGACGCATTTACCGAGCTCCTGACGCATTTTTAGTTAAACAGCTCATTTTTTGTGCCTTGGCGCATTTCTCACGCCTTAACACATTTTTGGTGTCTTGACGCATTTCCGGTGCCTTGGCGCGTTTCTCGTGCCTTGACACAATTTCGGTGCAATTTTTTCAGCCTAATGGTCAGTGCGTGCATCTTCACTGGCTACACCACCTTCAGTCCACACCCGAAACAAGACGACTTGAGTCAGAAAAGATATAGTGAGAGGGAAATGTGAGTTTCCAAAAAACAAATAATAAATTTTAGAAAATAAAAAAAAATATTTTTTGAAATTTTTTTAAATTTCAAAACTTCAGAAGAATCCTATTTGGGATATATACAGGAATTTCTTCTATAGCAATTGTACTTTTTGGGGTAATGCCATCAAAAAATGTGGAAAATTCGCTGGCAGAATCGGAGAAGAAAATGGGATTTATGGATTCTTTAAGTGAGTAGTTGAAGTCTAAAATTCAAATTTTTTGGCGGGAAAAATTCAAAAAAAAATTTTTCAATTAAAATTTCCAGAACTAACATGTTCTACAATCAAATCTCCAAAATTGTTCCCACTTTTGCCATTAACTATCCTTGGCGGATTTAATGTCTCATTTTGGTTATCGATTTTTCCAACGGCTATGAATTTCACAAAGGCTAATTCGAATTTGATTTATATCCAGGCGGTTTTTGGACTTGGTGCAGGTCTAGGAGAAGTTTTTAGTAAGTTTTAAAAATTTGAAAAAAAATTTTGAAAAAAAATTTTTTTGTTGTGAATCTTTTTTTTTCAGCTGGATCTTTTGTGTCAGCAATGTCTAAAAGAGTCAAAGGATTCGGACTAAAACCAACTATGTTAATTGGCACAATTAGTGTGATTATCTATTGCTCATTGGTTTTTATTTCAACACCGTTTGAAGCGCCCATGAGGCCAACCAGTGAGAAATCGATTTGGATTGGGCAGAGGTGGGACGGAAAATTGAAGAATTAAGAAATTTCGAAAAATTTTAGAAAATCGAGTTTACATTCATTTTGTTAAGCTGAAATTCGTTATTCTGGAAATATATGAATTTTGGAGTTTGGACAAAAATGAGCCAATTTGCACTAAAACATAAAATTGTTCATTTTTTAAAATTTTAGTATTTTTGCAAGTTTTTCAAATTATCATATTCTGGCTCAAAACTTTCCAAATTCTTCAAAACTACAGATTTTTAATTTTTTATTCATTTTTAGAGTTTCAGGACTCCGGAATCCGGACCCGGGTATCCGGATTCCGGACCTAGAAACCCGGATTCCTTCTCCGGTCCCCTCTCGGGAGCCTCGAGAAGGGAGAATTGATTGTTCCTTCTACTTTTTCTCTTCCTTTATAGTAATATTTTCCCTGAGGTCATATTGGGTCTTTGGTTTCTAATTTAATCCACGCAGTTCTTTTTGTCTAGAATTTAATTTTTCTCAGAATTTATTTTTCATATATTTCTTTTTCATCACGTTCAAATCTCATTTGAATTTTAATTTTTGGAATCTGTGAAACTACTGTGCCACGGCCGGCTTCGGTTTCAGAAAAAATCGTCTTATGTAGGCTTAAAACTGTCCAAATTCTATAAAAACTATATTTCCAGAATCCACATGAATTTTTCTGTAATTCTGTTTTTTATTCATTATAATAAAACTTTCAAATTTGAACAAAAATGAACCAAAATATGACTATTTTACAAAATTAGTACAATTTTCTGTAAAATTGTCATATCTCGGTTTAAAATTGTCAGAAATCAGAAAATCAGAGATTTCCAGAATCATCATAAATCATTCCCTAATATTTTCAGCTATCCCTTAATCTTCCTAATTGCCATATTCTGTGGAATCAGTGATTGTTGTATAAACGGAGTGAGGAGTGTGATATGTGCACTAGTCCTGCCCCAGCGACGTGCCCAATCGTTTGCAGTGACCCGAATGTATCATGCGGCCGCCTGTATGACATGTTTCTTCTTCTCACCAATTGTACCATTATACACTTATACTTGTCTACTTCCAATTCTCTCCATTTTCTCCACTTTTTTATTTTTTCGAGTTGTTGATAAGACGCATTCGATGGAAAGGAAAATCACCCAACAAGTGATGGAGGAGGAGAAAATTGAAAACTTGAAAAATCAGAATATTGTTACTGTTGTTTAATTATTTTTGCAATAAATCGATTTTTTGAGTTTTTCAAAAAAAAAATTTTGTTTAATTTTTCGAAAAAAAATTTTTTTTTCGAAAATTTCAAAACACCGTAACTCAAACAGTTTTGGAGCAAACCAAAATATTTTGACAAATTTGAATTTGTCTAGTCAAGAGCTTTAAAATGAGCCTAAACACGATTAGGCCCCGCCCATTTTGAATTTTGAAATTTATTGCCTTTAAAGGCGCATAGGGGGCCCGAAAAATGAAATTCACGGAAAGTATGTCATGATTTTCCTCGTTTTGAAGCTTTTTTCGAGCTGATTTAAAAATGAGTTTAGTTTTTCTGAATTCTTGAGATTCTAGCCAAGAAAAACAATTTTTAATTTTTCAAAAAAAAATTTCTCAAAATTTTTTCTTTCAAAATTTCAAAATACCGTAACTCAAACAGTTTTGGAGCAAACCTATTTATTTTTAAAAATATGTATTTGCCTTGTCTAGAGTTTCAAAATGAGCCTAAACACGTCTAGGCTCCGCCCATTTTGACTTTTTGACTTTAAAGGCGCATAGGGGACCCCGAAAATTGAAATTCATGGAAAGTAGGTCATGATTATACCCGTTTTGAAGCCCTTTTTAAGCTGATGTTAAAAATGTGTATAGTTTTTTTGAATTCTTGAGATTCTAGCCAAGAAAAGCAATTTTTAATTTTTCAAAAAAAAAATTCAAAATTTCAAAATACCGTAACTCGAACAATTTTGGTGCAAACTAATTTATTTTAATAAATCTGAACTTGCCTTGTCGAGTGCTTCAAAATGAGCCTAAACACGACTAGGCTCCGCCCATTTTGAACTTTGGCACTTTATTACTTTAAAGGCGCATAGGGGACCCCGAAAAATGAAATTCATGGAAAGTAGGTCATGATTATACTCGTTTTGAAGCTCGTTTTGAGCTGATTTTGAAAATATGTATAGTTTTTCTGAATTCTTAAGATGATTTTAGCCAAGAAAAGCAATTTTTAATTTTTCAAAAAAAAATTTTTTCATAATTTCTTCATTGATTTATTCAATCAATAAAAATCAGTAATTGGAAAATGATATTTTAATTTTTTATAAATAAAATAAAATATAAATACAACCTTTCACATAAACCGAGATCCTCTCCAAATAAATTCAAATTCAAGGGTAATTAATTTAGGGGTAATTAAGAATAATAGTTAATTAGTCAATTAGCGGTTTATAGTCTCCGAATTCTCGTCTCTCGAATTTCAGCTCATTTCCAAACAGTGGACGAATTATCAGCTCGGCGGCCACTCTCATTTGATCCGTTCTCAATTTTGCCTTGACTTTCAGATTTTTCAGCAAAATCGCCAAAATGCACTTCTCCTCCATCATCGCGAATCTCATCCCTGGAAAATTTGAGGTTTTTGGGGAAAAAAATCATTTTTGCCCAACCCTTGCCCAACCCTTGCCCAACCCGTGCCCAACCCTTGTCCAACCCTTGTCCAACCTTTGTCCCACCCTTGCCCATGTTTCTAGATGTCCAAACAGTTGAATATCAAAAGCGGGATGAAAATTCAGGTTATTTGGGGAAAAATCATTTTTGCCCAACCCTTGCCCAACCCTTGCCCAACCTTTGTCCCACCCTTGCCCAACCTTTGTCCCACCCTTGCCCATGTTTCTAGATGTCCCAACCAGTTGAATATCAAAAGCGGGATGAAAATTCAGGTTATTTGGTGAAGAATCATTTTTGCCCAACCCTTGCCCAACGCTTGCCCATGGTCCAAATTTGGCCAACATGGTCATGTGGGTCTCAAAAAGCAGGAAATCTTTGAAAAGTGCGTTTTTGAAGTAAAAATTTGAGAGATTCTTGATGATAGTTGGTTTTGCCCATCTCTTGCCCATCTCTTGCCCATCGTCTGCCTATTTCTTGCCCAAAAACTCAATTTTTAAGGTTCTAGGTGGCTATTTAATAAAATTATCCAGTCCAACAAAAACAAGAATTCGGAGAGCGAAAAATCAAACTTCGGCAATTTTGAATTTTTGCCCATCTCTTGCCCATCTCTTGCCCAATGTTCAATTTTCACCAAAAATTGGGTACGATTAGTATAAAACTGCTCAGAATAACTTGAAACGCGATTTTTCACATTTTTGGTTTCTGCGAATCTCTTGCCCATCCCTTGCCCATTATCGAAACTTTATCGAACCTGGGCAAAATGGGTATCAACCGTTTTCAAATTTTCTGGAGACTCCATTTTTAAACTGAAAATGTTCTTTTTGCCCTTTGTTGCCCTCTCCTTGCCCACCCCTTGTCCATTCCTTGCCCAATCACTCACCAATACAATTTCTGCTGCCAGCACTGAATGGAATATAGGCATACGGATGTTTCAGCTCTCCACTGATGAATCGTTCCGGATTGAAAATCTCCGGGTCTTCCCAATAGCGGGGATCCTTGTGTACCATGGATGGTACCATGACCACAGCAGTGCCCGATGGAAGGGTGTGTCCTCTGATCTGGATATCCTCAACACACTGTCTGGCAATTAAAGGGACAGAGGGGTACAGGCGAAGGGTTTCTTTGAAACAGGCTTCTAGATATTTCAATTTTCCCAAGTCTTCATAAGAAATCGGGCGGTCCGCTTCTCCTAGAACCTCATCAATTTCTTTTTGGACTTTTGATTGGATCTCTGGATTTGCACCCATCAGGTGGAGGAACCAGTTCATGGCAGCGGAGGTCGTGTCGTGGCCTGTAACTTTTTAGGTTTTCGAGCTGTCTAGAAATGTTGAAGCCTAGCAGTTTTAAAATAAATTTTGATGTTTTTGTTTTTCAAAATACCGTAACTCGAAAAATTTTTAGCGCAAACTAAAATATTTTAAGAAATCTGAATTTCTATTGTTGAGAGCTTCAAAATGAGCCTAAACACGACTAGGCTCCGCCCATTTTGAATTTTGACACTTTTTGGTTTTAAAGGCGCATAGGGGGCACGAAAAATGAAATTTATGGAAAGTAAGTCATGATTATACTCATTTTAAAGCATTGTTGAAACTGGCTTCAAAAATGTGTACAGTTTTCTGAACTTTGTGATTTTAGCCAAGAAATGAATTTTTTAAAATTTCAAAAAAAAATACTTTTTTCATATTTTTTTCGAACTATCGTAACTCAAACAGTTTCCCAACTAAACTGTACTCGTCTTGTTGAGAGCTTCAAAATGAGCCTAAACACGACTAGGCTCCGCCCATTTTGAATTTTGACACTTTTTGACTTTAAAGGCGCATTTGGGGGTCCGAAAAATGAAATTCATGGAAAGTAGGGCATGATTATACTAGTTTCAAAGCTCTTTTCATGCTAATTTTGAAAATATAAAAACTACAAAAATTGGACAACAATTGACCGAGTTACTAGTGCTTTGCCATGGGGACAATAGAGAATCCGAAAAAAAATCGAAATTTCATAAAGTTAAAAATTTTGGGATTTTAGCGAATTTACAATTATTTTGAAGCCCTCTTCACGCTAATTCTAAACTATCAAAATTTCTGAAATTGGGCAAAAATGGGCCGAGTTACAAGCGTTTTTCTAGGTGCTCTATTTTGAGGATAAAATGAGTATATTTCAGAAAAATGGCGATAACTTGCTTAGTTTTTAAGATAGAGTCTTGATTTTTGTCTCAATCGATTGGAAATGAAATTTGACATCTGTAAATAGCAATTTCAATTACATTTCGCTAGTTTGATATAGGTAAATTTTGGCTCAAAATGATTTTTTTTCTCAATTTTTCAATTTTTTACCTTCAAAAGTAAAAGTGTCGACTTCTTCGCAGATGCCTTCCATTGGAAGTTCTCCTTTTGAGTTCATATCCAACATCAAATCCAAAAATGCCATTCTTCTCCGTCCTTCGGCCGTTTCCTGGGCCAAAAGTTGTTCAACACCACCGGCTGCGTCCACTTTAGCCTTACGAGCGTAGATGGCCTTTGATGTGAAGTCGTGGAGGATCTGAAAATCGAAAGTTGGCTGGAAATGGGATTAGGCTATGTGATTTTCTGATAAAAAATTGAGACAAATCCGCCTAGGATAGTTGATTTTGGATTTCTGAATTTCTGATTTTTTTTTCGAAAATCTTGAAATTTTCAGATTTTCCGAACATTTCGAGTTTCCGGATTTTTTTTTGAATTTTGAAATTTTTTAGATTTCTTGAGTTTTAGATTTCATGATTTTAGGACCATTTTTCATGATTTTTGGACCATTTTTCATGATTTTTGGACCATTTTCATGATTTTTTGACCATTTTTCATGATTTTTGAACCATTTTTCATGATTTTTGGGCTATTTTTCATGATTTTTGAGCCATTTTTCATGATTTTTGGGCTATTTTTCATGATTTTTGGGCTATTTTTCATGATTTTTGAACCATTTTCATAATTTTTGAGTCATTTTTCATGATTTTTGGACCATTTTTCATGATTTTTGGGCTATTTTTTATGATTTGTGGACCATTTTCATGATTTGTGGACCATTTTTCATGATTTTTGGACTATATATATATGTTAATTTTTTCGAAAAGTTTGAAATTTTAAAAAACTGAAAATTCTAATTTTTTGAATTATTTTTTCCTGCATTTTTCGAAAAATCGAAAGTTTCTAGAATTTCAAATAGTTGAAAATTCGAAATTCCGGAAACTGAAATTTTAATGTTTTTCTAAATTTTCCATTCTCACCTTAACACACTGATCATGTTCCTCGCCTCTACCAATCCATTTGAAAATGGTATCCGAGAAGAAATGTGGTCTCAAGAGTCTCTGGAATACAATATCCTTCATTTTGAAAACCGCATCCAAATATGGCGAATTCGGGTCTTTTTGAGCATTTATCGATGTTCCAAGTGCTGCTTCACAGATGACGTCAAGGGTGCAAAGGGTGATTGTATGGAAGACGTCTTCATAATTTCCAGATTCCGCTTGATTTTCAAATTTCGAAAGGAGCGTTTTTCCGTGACGATTGTAGACTTCTACGAAATCTTTCAGAATGTCATAGTGGAACGTTGGAGTTAACAGCTTTCTACGGGGACGCCATTTGTCGGGTTTCCTAGAATTTATTATTTTCTGAAAGTGCTTTCTTTGCTAATTCTGAAAATATAAGATTTTGAAAAATGGAACCTAAACTAGCTGAGTTACAAGCTTTTTGCATGGAGACCATATTTTGGAGATATGTAAAAGTTTCAAACTACTGTAACCTTGTTCATTTTCTATAAAAAATTATGAAAGTTCAATTTTCTTTCTGAGCACATTTTGAGCTTCAAAATGAGTATAAACACGACTAGGCTCCGCCCATTTTGATTTTTGACAGTTTTTGGTTTAAAGGCGCATAGGGGGCACGAAAAATGAAATTCATGGAAAGTAGGTCATGATTATACTCGTTTTGAAGCTCTTTTCAAGCAAAATTCAAGACTTCAAGAGTTTTTCAGTTTTGTCGAAAAATAACCGAGTTACGGTAGTATTACATTTTTTGGGTCCCACCACAAAAATTACAAACTACCGTAACTTTGCTCATTTTCCATAAAAATGGATGAAAACTAAATATTTATATTAACCACATTTTCAACTTCAAAATAAGCCTAAACACGACTATATTTGAAGTTTTTTGAAAATTTCAATATTTTGGGTCCCACCACGAAAATTCCTTAAATTGAAAAGTTTTCAACTATAGACATGTTTATACTCATTTTGAAGCTCTCAACTCACGAAATGTGACAAATGTTGAATTTTCGGGATCAGAGCAAAACTGGTCAAGTTACGGTCATTTTATACTATGCGTGGTGGGACCCAAAATTTCGAAATTTTTTGAAACTGGTCACGATAACGTTTATTTTGAAGCTCTTAAAACGCTGATTTCAGAACTGATAACTTTCTCAAAATTGGACAAAAAATGGCCAAGTTATGGACAATTATTTTGAAAGCTATCATGGGCAAGTTATGGGCAGCTTGCCCAATGAACCAAAAACTTAATCCTAGTCTTGATTAGACTTATTTTGAAGCTCTTGAAACACTGCTTAAAACTCATAAAACTAAAAATCATAAAATTTTCCGATTTGGACAAAAACTAACAGAGTTATGGGCATTTCACACTTTTCGTGGTGGGACCTAAAATATCGAAAAATTCATATTTTCAGAACCTAGTCATGTTTATACTCATTTTGAAGCTGTTAAAACGATGATTTCAAAAATGTTAAATTTTTTCAAAATGGACAAAAATTGCCCAAGTTATGGGCATTTTATTTTTTTTTCGTGGTGAGACCCAAAATATCGAAATTTTCAAAATTTTCAGAAACTAGTCATGCTTATACTCATTTTGAAGCTCTTAAAACGCTGATTTCAAAAATGCCATTTTCAAAAAAAAACTTACGAAATCAAAAGTCCATCTCCGATCCAAGCGCTCAGAAATCCATACAAAAAGGGTTTGTTCAACATTTTTGGCGCCCCAAGGACCGCCTCCATTTCCTCGGCTCCATACAGTAGTACAAATGGAAGACCACCCAACCAGACACGTGTGATTCTCTCATCTCCTTTTCTCATCATATAGGCAATCCCTTGAGACTGCTCAAAAAATTCCTCTGGCGAAAAATGGAATTGATGAAAATTTCCGAGTAGGGGGAGTGCTGCGGGCCCTTGGAATACGGTAAGTTTGTCGTAGATGAATTTCGCTTTCCGAAACGCGAAATGGATGATCCAGGTGATGGTTAGGACGATTATTGAGGCTGTTATTATACCCATGGTTCTGGAAAAATGAGAAATTTTAAAAAAAAACCTTTTTTGGAATATAAAGAAATAGCAAAATAAAGAAGATGAGCAATTACCAAAAAGTTATAAAATACAAAAAATTCAAAAATTACAGTTTCTGGAATTTTTTACATCAATTGCAACAATATCTGAAAAAAATGTTCCAGACCATTTTTATTCTATAATTTTCGATTTTTCAGATTTTGCAGAAAGAGACATTTTTTGGAAATTCAATTTTTTTAAATTTTCGAAAATTTTGAATTTTTGAAATTTTCCTGAATTTCTGAACTTTCGAAATTTCGAATTACTGATTTTTCGAATTTTAGTGTATTTTGCAATTTTAAAAAAAATCAAAAACCAAAAAAAATCGAAAATTCAAACTAAATTTAGTTTGATTCATCCAACAAAAAAATCCAAATAAAACTTTTCGCCGAATTGCCAAATTTTGCGAATTTCAGAAAAAAAAACAATTTGAGTTAAAAAAAAAAGAAAAAAACAGAAAACGCAGAGTATGATTTTTTTTTTAAAATAACAAAAAATAGGGGTCACCTGGTCAGAAAAAGAAAAAGAAAAACATTTTTTAGGTCATTTTTATTTGGTTAAAAATTTGGAAATTTTGAAATTTGAACGAAAAGAAAAAAGATGTGAATAAGATTGAATTAGTTGAACAGGTAGAAAAAAAAGAACTTGTTAATTAGTTAATTAGTTAATGTGACAATTATTGAATCGGAAAATCGAAAATCATCAAAAGGGAAAAAAATCAGAAAAGTGAGAAAAAAAATAAACGAAGCATACAAAAACTGTGGGATTCTATAAATGGAGATGTTTGAAAATTCTGAATTTCCAAAAATTTATTTTTGAACTTCCGATTTTTCCGAAAAACGATTTTCCAATATGATCCCCCTCCCGCCGAGAATTGTCTCTTTTTTTTTGGTCTCGTATTTCTGTTCAATTGTCTCTTTTGTCCTTGAATTCATATCTTCAATTAGACACTCTAGACACTAGACATTGTCCCCCCGATTGAAAATGATATTGGATTCTCTGTTGGACGTACAAATGACTAGAGATTGAGAGACGCAGAGAGAAAAATTGTTTGCACTTTTAGTTCCGAATGAAATTGGAGTCTTTTTTGCAAAGTTCAAAATCAAGTCAGGAAATTGAGAAAGAAACAACTGTATTAATTTTTTTTTTGCAATTTTTTAAAAATTTAATTTCTGGAATTTCTAATTTTTCAAATTACTCGGAACTTTTCTAGAATTTTTAGTTATTTTTTTCTGTATTGTTTTAATTTTTGAATTTCCTGTAATTTTCAAATTCCTAAGCGTTCCTAGATTTGCCTATAAATTAATAGATTCTTTTTCCAGATTTCCAAAAAATCGTCAAAATACAAACTTTTTCGAATTGTCTGAAATTTTCAGATTTTACTAAACAAAACTAGAGCTTCAATTTTGTAGTTGACAACTTTTTTGTGAAATAAGGTCCTGAGGAGATATGCCACGTGGTATGGAAGAGAGCCTCCACCACCCCTACGACCCCTTGAGATATCGCCTATTTCAGACGTACCGAAAAGTGCTTCAAACTTTTTCAAATTTTCTGAAATTTTCAGATTTAAAAGGAGGCGCTGCAAAAAGCGCCTCCTTTTCCACGTACCATATCTCCTTAGGACCAAGTTTTTCAGAAAAGTTGTCAACTACAAAAATAAAGCTCTAATTGTGTTTAGTCTATTCTGAAAATTTCAAACACATTGAAAAAAATTGAAGCAATTTTCAGACATTCTCAAATAGGCGATTTTTCAAGGGAAAGTGGCGACTTCTTCCATTCCACGTGGCATATCTCTTCAGGACCAAATCTTACAAAAAAGTTGTCAACTACTAGGAATTTGAAAATTACAGGAAATTCAAAAATTAAAACAATACAGAACAAATAACTAAAAATTCTAGAAAAGTTCCGAGTTATTTGAAAAATTAGAAATTCCAGAAATTAAATTAAAAAAAAAAATTTTTTTTAAATAAATTTTTTTTAAATTCCTTTAAACTTTTTAAATGTTTTGTTTAGTGCAGTGTGCCTTATCGACAAATGATTTGTCGACAAACGCCCTTTTCGACAAATTTACCGATAAATTTATCGGAAAATTACCGACAAATTGTCGATAAAAACAACATTTATCGACATTTTGTCGATAAATTTGTCGATAAAAATTGCTATTAACCGCCGGAATTACTTGTAAAAAATCGTATCGTTACCATTTTTTCCTAGAATGATGGAAGAGCTTACCCAGGCAAACTTTATAGGCTATCTGGCTTGGTGGCCCAACTTTCACAACATGAATTTTCTAGGCCATGATTCTTTTTAGCCTAGAAATGATCTGATGTTCACCTGGTGTGTTTTTATGTCATTTTAACATGGTGGCCTAACTTTCGCGTATTGAGTTTTCTAGGCCACCAT
>NC_013488.2:18116898-18148601 GCF_000004555.2 Caenorhabditis briggsae | reverse complement strand
TAACATCAGATCATTTTCAGGTCAAAAAGTTTGGTGGCCTAGAAAATTCAAAAATTAGGCCACCAGGTCAGATGGCCTAGAAAAATGGTAACGATACAATTATTTACAAGTAATTCCGGCGGTTAATAGCAATTTTTTGTCGATAATTTGTCGACAAATGCCCCCTTCGACAAATTTATCGACAAAAAAAACGACAAATTCATCGACAATTTGTCAACAAAATTTTTTCGATAAATTTGTCGATAAATTACTTTCGACAAACTTACCGATAATTTGTCGACAATTATCGACAAAATTTTATCGTTTTTTATCGACAAATTTATCGATAATTTGTCAGGTAAATTTGTCGGCTCTTTTCTGATTTAGAGGTCCCAAAAAAATTTAGAGGTCCCAAAATAAAATAGAGGTCCCAAAAAAAAATTAGAGGTCCCAAAAAAGTTTAGAGGTCCCAAGAAAAAATAGAGGTCCAAAATACGAAAAACGCGCAGATGTTGGAATAATGTACTAGTATTTGAACTGTGCGAGTAGTTTGAGACAATTCAAATTTTAGTACATTATTCCGGTATCTGTGCATTTTTAAGTTTTGGCCCACTATCTTTTCTTGGGNCCAAGNNNCTTTTTTGGGACCTCTAATTTTTTTTCGGACCTCTATTCTTTTTTGGGACCTCTATTCTTTTTTGGGACCTCTATTCTTTTTTGGGACCTCTATTCTTTTTTGGGACCTCTATTCTTTTTTGGGACCTCTAAACTAGAAAAGAGCCAATTTGTCGACAAAATCGGAAAATCTTTGTCGATAAGGCACGCTGGTTTAGTGTACTCTGAAAATTTCAGACACATTTAAAGAATTCGAGGCAATTTTCCGACATGCTCAAATAGGCGATTTTTTAAGGGGTGGTGGGGCGACTTCTTCCATTCCACGTGGCATATCTTCTCAGGACCAAGTTTTACCAAAAAAGTTGTCTTCTGAGGCGTTGCGTAAATATGCTAATTAGACCTGTATCTAGTACAAAAATTTTACATTTCTGGAAAATCCCAGGGAGAGATATATAGATAGAGAGACGCAGAGAAATAGAAGAATCATACAAAGCTTGGAACTTTTAAAAAGTTTCCAGATGTTCAAAATCAACAAAATGTAAAATAAAACAGGAAAAAATATCAGAACTGGCCAGAAAGATCCTAAAAGAACTATAAAAGATCTTTGGGCAAAATGCCAGAACATAACCAATTATCCCGGCAAGGCAAGATCATAAAACGATCACGATGTTCTAGACCATTCGGCCGCCCCCACCCTCCTGGGAAATAATGGAATCTAATGGAGATGAGAAGATTATAATAAGAAGGTGGAGAGGAAAAGAGATCAAAGAATCTTCAAATCTCTGAGAAAATCCCAGAAATTTATGCATAGTAGTAACCCACTTGACTGCTTTTTATGATTCTGTCTATTTCTCTGCGTTTCTCTCTCTCTCTCTCTTTTTCTCTATCTCCTTGGAATCTTCCAGAAATGTACAATGTTTGTACTAGGAACAGGTCTAATTAGCATATTTACACAACGCCTCAGAAGTCGCTTATTTCAAATGTCCTAAAAAACACACTTCAAATTCTTTCAATTTGTCTGAAATTTTCAGAGTACACTAAACAAAATTAAAACTTTAATTTTGTAGTTGACAACTGTTTTGTAAAATTTGGTCCTGAAGAGATATGCCATGTGGAATGGAAGAAGTCGCCACTTTCCCTTGAAAAATCGCCTATTTGAGAATGTCTGAAAATTGCTTCAAATTTTTGTAATTTGCCTGAAATTTTCAGAATAGACTAAACACAATTAGAGCTTTATTTTTGTAGTTGACAACTTTTCTGAAAAACTTGGTCCTAAGGAGATATGGTACGTAGAAAAGAAGGCGCTTTTTGCCCCCCCCCCCCCCCTTCTTTTATTTTCCGAGAGGCGCTTTTGCAAAAAAGGGGTGGTCTTTTTCTTTTCCACGTGGCATATCTCCTTAGGACTAAATTTTACAGATAAGATGTCAACTACAAAATTGAAGCCCTAGTTTTGTTTAGTAAAATCTGAAAATTTCAGAAAATTTGAAAAAGTTTGAAGCACTTTTCGGTACGTCTGAAATAGGCGATATCTCAAGGGGTGGTGGAGGCTCTCTTCCATACCACGTGGCATATCTCCTCAGGACCTTATTTCACAAAAAAGTTGTCAACTACAAAAATGAAGTGCTAGTTTTGTTTAGTGTACTCTGAAAATTTCAGGCTAATTGAAAAAAAGTTGAAAACACACTTTGGGGCATTTTAAAAAGGCACTTTTTCAAGAAAGGGGGGGGGAGGCAATTTTTGCGCCAAAAAACTGAATGCGTCTTGTAATAAAACTGCCTAGAAACTAGCTAGATAAAATCAAAATCAAAGCCTATCTTGTAGCCTAGAAAAGACGGCTAGAAATAAAATGATCAGATACATTGGAAACCGGATTTTTCTAGAAATTCAGATGGAGTTTTCTAAAATAAAATGTTCTAATTGCGTTTTTTTTCCCTTAGAACACATTGGTTTTCTAAATTGAAATTTTGAAAACCGGTTTTTACACAAAAGATAAAGAAAAAGGGTTCAGGATAGAGGCAAAAAAAAAACAGAAGACGTCAGAATGGTTTTCTGACGTAATTGGGGGAATTTTGGAGTTTGGTCAAGGGGAGAGATACGAGACTAAACTTCAAAAATACATGGTTTGAAGATTCGAAAAATTTAGAGTTAGAAAATGCGAAAAAAATGATAAACATTCATTTTTCTACTAAATAATGAGAATTTCAAATGTTCCAAAAAGTACTTCAACTGTTTTCAATTTGTCTGAAATTTTCAGAGTACACTAAACAAAACTAGCACTTCATTTTTGTAGTTGACAACTTTTTTGTAAAATCAAGTCCAGAGGAGATATGCCACGTGGGAAACGGTTAAGCTTCCATCACCCCTCAAGCATCGTTAATTTCAGATGTTTCGAAAATAATTTCAAAATTACCCAATTTGTCTGAAAGTTTCATAATTCACTAAGCAAAAGTAGAGCTTGCTTTTTGTAGTTGACAACTTTTTTGTAAAATTAGGTGCTGAGGAGATATGTCCGCGGAAAAGGGTCTAGGCCTCCATTACCCCCGAAGCATTCTCAATTTCAGAATGTCTGAAAAACGCTTCAAATTTTTGTAATTCGCCTGAAATTTTCAGAATAGACTAAACACAATTAGAGCTTCATTTTTGTAGTTGACAACTTTTTTGAAAAATGAAGTCCTGAGGAGATGTGCCACGTGGAAAGGAGGTCCCACTTTGGGCCTATTTCAGACGTGGGGGTGGTGGCCCCTTTTCAAAAGAGGGGAGGGGTAGTCTTTTCCACGTGGCATATCTCCTTAGGACTAAATTTTACAGATAAGATGTCAACTACAAAATTGAAGCTCTAGTTTTGTTTAGTACATTGTGAGATTTTCAGACAAATTGAACAAATTTGAAGCACTTTTTGGGACGTCTGAAATAGGCGATATCTCAAGGGGGGGGGGGGGGGGGGGTAGAAGTGGTGGAGGCTCTCTTCCATACCACGTGGCATATCTCCTCAGAACCTTTATTGACAAAAAAGTTGTCAACTACAAAGTTGAAGCTCTAGTCTAGTTTAGTATAGTCTAATGTTTTCAGATAAATTGAATAATTTTGAACCGTTTTTAGGGCAGTTGAAAAAGCCGAATTTCGGGTTTTTAACGATTTTCAAGTCAATTTTGAATAGTTAAACAATAAAATGGAAAAAAGTTTTCAACTGAAAATTTAGAGGAACAGAACGAATGCCTTATTCTTCTTCTATCCAAAAATTTCATCTTTCTGAAGAGATGCGCGGAGGATACCGACGGGTACCAAGGAAAAGATCCTTATCTGAAAATATATATTCCTTCTGTGTCATCGTCCTAAAAGAATCCGGATCTGTTGCGGAGATTCGAAAATAAGATTTTCTAGAAAACTCTATGTAGACAGAAAAAAAGTCGCGTAGGCGTTTGGAATTCTCGTAGACGAAAATCCCCGAAAATCCAGGAATTTCGGGAAAGTTCGAAATTTGGGAATTTAGGATTTTAGAGGTTTCAGATTTTCGGGAATTTCAGGATTTCAGAAATTACAGATTTATAAATAGTCAGATTCAGAAATTTTCAGATTTTGGAAAATTCCAGATTTTGGAAGTTTCAAAATTTGTGAAATTTCAGATTTTTTTCTGAATTTCTGAATTTCTGAATTTCTGAATTTCTGAATTTCTGAATTTCTGAATTTCTGAATTTCTGAATTTCTGAATTTCTGAATTTCTGAATTTCTGAATTTCTGAATTTCTGAATTTCTGAATTTCTGAATTTCTGAATTTCTGAATTTCTGAATTTCTGAATTTCTGAATTTCTGAATTTCTGAATTTCTGAATTTCTGAATTTCTGAATTTCTGAATTTCTGATTTTTGGAAACTCCAAATTTTGGAAATTTCAAATTTTGAAAAATTTCAGATTTTTGGCAAATTTTCAAATTTCCTGAATTTCAAATTTTTTTCTGAATTTCTGAATTTCTGAATTTCTGAATTTCTGAATTTCTGAATTTCTGAATTTCTGAATTTCTGAATTTCTGAATTTCTGAATTTCTGAATTTCTGAATTTCTGAATTTCTGAATTTCTGAATTTCTGAATTTCTGAAACTCCAAATTTTGGAAACTCCAAATTTTGAAAAATTTCAGATTTTTGGCAAATTTTCAAATTTCCTGAATTTCAAATTTTTTTCTGAATTTCTGAATTTCTGAATTTCTGAATTTCTGAATTTCTGAATTTCTGAATTTCTGAATTTCTGAATTTCTGAATTTCTGAATTTCTGAATTTCTGATTTTTGGAAACTCCAAATTTTGGAAATTTCAAATTTTGAAAAATTTCAGATTTTTGGCAAATTTTCAAATTTCCTGAATTTCAAATTTTTTTCTGAATTTCTGAATTTCTGAATTTCTGAATTTCTGAATTTCTGAATTTCTGAATTTCTGAATTTCTGAATTTCTGAATTTCTGAATTTCTGAATTTCTGAATTTCTGAATTTCTGAATTTCTGAATTTCTGAATTTCTGAATTTCTGATTTTTGGAAACTCCAAATTTTGGAAATTTCAAATTTTGAAAAATTTCAGATTTTTGGCAAATTTTCAAATTTCCGGAATTTCAAATTTTTGTAAATTTCAGATTTTCAAAACATTTAAAGGGGGGGGGGACATGAAAAAAATAATGTTCTCGAAATTCCGTTCAAAGATGCCCCTCGAGGAGTTGAAGTTGTGAGGGCGATGATTGAAGGTGCGGCGCCGCTACCGACTGAGCCACGCGGGCAAAGAGAAAGCGCACGCCCGATTGCATACATAAAGGCGAGGACGACAGCTGTACGCAGAGTGACATTAAGCGTTGTACACCGTCACGGTAGAATGCATACTCTAGCTACAAAAATAAAACTACGAAAAATCTCCTGTCCCCTCACCTTTAAAAAATATAAATTCATTCAAAAAAAATTATATATACAAATACATACAAATAAAAACCCGTTATTCACAAAAATTATGAGTTTCAGAAAGAAAAAATTTTGATTTTGAGGTACAATTTTAAATTATAGGAAAATTCAAAAAATTCGAAAAAATTAGAATTTCTCATCTTTTTCATAATAACCTAAATCTTTGATATTTATCGTTGTGGGCAAATTATGTGTAGAAGACGTTGTAGAATCAGTGATTTTCAGCGATTTTCGTCTGAAATTTTCAGATTTTTCAAGGAATTTAGGCCAAAAAACGTTACCTGCAACTTCCGGCAACTTCATCAAAGAAGGACAAGAAGACCGGCAAAACGATGAGTCCATGGATAAGGCCAAATGTGCAAACCAGGACAACAGTCTGAAAAAATCTTGAATTTATGATTTTTGAAATTTAAAAAAAATTTGATTTCTGATATTCTGAAATTCTGAAATTCTGAGATTCTTAGATTCTGAGATTCTCAGATTCTGAAATTCTAAGATTCTGAAATTCTAAAATTCTCAGATTCTCAGATCCTGAAATTCTAAGATTCTGAAATTCTGAAATTCTGAAATTCTCAGATTCTGAAATTCTGAAATTCTGAAATTCTGAGATTATCAGATTCTCAGATTCTCAGATTCTGAAATTCTAAGATTCTGAAATTCTGAAATTCTGAGATCCTCAGATTCTGAGATTCAGTGATTCTGATATTCTGAGATTCTGATATTCTGAGATTCGGTGATTCTGAAATTCTGAGATTATATTTTAAGAAAATTAGCTCCGCCCACTTTTTGGTGATTCTTTTTTTCGGAAAGTATAGCATGATTATAGTCATTTTGAAGCTGAGAACACGCTGAGAGTGAAAATTAAGGTTTTGAAAAATTTTGTTGACAGTCAATATGCAGATACGATAGAGGTTCGAAATACTGTATTTTTTTTTGTTGAAAATTTTCAATTTTAATTTTTTTTCAGAAAATATAACTTTTTTTGACCCGAATTATTCAAAAAAAGTTTATAGAAAATCAACGAAACAAAAATTGTAGAGATACGGACCATACGGTAGGTTCACAAACAAATTTTAAAATTTTTTTTTGTTGTTGGAATTTTTAAAAAATGTTACCGTATCTGCATTTTGACTGTCAAAAATGTTCTAAAACTTTGATTTTCTATCTCAGCGCGCTTTCAGCTTTGAAATGAGTATAATCATGCCATACTTTTCGAAAAAAAATTTTGCCCATCTCTTGCCCAATCGCTTACCTTCAAAAACACCAAACCCAAATAGCTTGGAGCAATCACAATCGGGCTCATCGCAATCATTGTCGACAATCCTCCTTGAAGAGTTGGCCAGCCGATATGAGTGAAGACATGCTCCAACTTCTGCCTTGCCGTTGGCTGATCCACCTGATAATAGTGATAACTGATATGCGCACTGATATCCACAGAAAATCCAATTGACATGAGCAATGAGGCGGTGGACACCGGGTCCATGCCAACACCCCAAAGGGATAGGAATCCAAAAACTCCAAAATTCACAGAGAAAAGAGCAAAAACGGCAGAGCAAATGGAGACCAAATCAGGGACAAAGAGGAGGAATGTCAGACCCATACAAATGACTTCCGAGATTACTGTATTCCAAATGTTGTCCACCATGTCAACGGTTTGGTCCACGAAGTTGGAGCGTTCCGTGTAGGGGTAGACTTCGAGTTGAGGGTAGTTGGCGGCGATTCTTCTGGAATACAGTACTTTAAGGGTCTTTTTTCAAAAGATGAGATTTTCTAAAATGAATTCCCCAGGCGAATTCCGACATTTTGATACCCATATTGCCTATGTTTGGTGAAATTTTAAATTTGCCCATGAGATGGACAAGGGATGGGCAAAAATTAAAAATCGAAAATTTTTAATTTTCTTCAATTTTTAGAGCTGAAGATGAAATTGCCAGGCGATTTGAAACATTTTGATATCCATCAGGCTTGGTCGGTATCGGATAATCGAGTTCTCGATTTTTCCGATTTTCCGATTTTTTTCGGAAAATTTTTTCCGTCGGAAATTTTTCCGAAAAAAATCGGAAAATTTTTTCTCGAAATAATCATGCTGCGTTCAAAGTGAAGAGGAAATCTCTACTTTGTATAGTTGAAACGGGTGCAACAGTAACCCAAGCGCGGCGAGACCCGCAATCGGTGTCGATTTACGGGGTCGATTAAGGTGAATTTTTTTAAATTAATTTTTTTTGAATGAAAACATACTTTAATCAGGGTTTTCATTACTTTTTCAACATTTTTTTCGGTTTATACTGTTCTTAATAGACTTCTTTTATTTTTCAGTGATTTTTTACCTTCTCTCACTGAAAACACTTGGTTTTTTTCAGACTTTAGGTCATCAAAAGTTTTTCTTAAAATTGTTGGTTTTGCAGTGAGTAACTTTGTCTGAATTTAACGAAATTTTCAGACTAAACATGGGAAAATACTCAGCGGTATTGACAAATCTGGCGGATGGAAGGAAAAAGTGTAATATTTGCAACCGATTCTTCAACAAGCAGAAAGACTCCGGCACAAATTTATTGTTTTCCATTTCATTTTTGTGCTTTTTGTTGTTTTTGTTGTTTTTGTCAAATAAACTGGTAATTTTTGACTAATTGAAATTCGAGAAAATTCGAGAATTCGATTTTCCGAAAAAAAAAGTCGAGAAAAAATTCGAGAATACGATTTTCCGAATTTGTTTTTCCGAACAAGCCTGATATCCATATTGCCATAATTCGACAAAAGTCGAAGAATGAGCAAGGGATGGGCAAGAGGTAAACATATGACGGACAAAGACGTCTAACTTGCGCAAAACGGGATTTTGATATTTTTTTAAAAGCTAGAAATGAAATTGCTAGGTAATTTGCCGCATTTTGAGACCCATTATGCCCCGATTTCATGGAATTCGAAGTATGGACAAGGTATGGGCAAGGGATAGGCAAATTTTCAAAATTTCCAACCTGGTCATGTTTAAACTCATTTTGAAGCTCTATAGTTGTAAAACCCAAAAATATACGTTTCACAAATTATGGACCGATTCTGAATACGGTAGATTTTAGCTTGGCAAAGAATGGGCAAGGGATGGGCAAAAAATTAAAAATCAAAATGTTTCTATGTTTATAGCTGAAAATAGATTCTCCAGGTAATTTGCGACATTTTGATTCCAAAAATGCCCTAATTTGAGGAAATTCGAAGTATGGGCAAGTGATGGGCAAGGAATGGGCAAAATGTTCAAAATTTCTAATCTAGTCGTGTTTATACTCATTTTGAAGCGTTGAGTGCACAAAATTCAAAACTTTTAATAATTTGGAAATTGGACTAAATTGAGCCGAGTTATGGTAATTTTACCAAATTTTGGGCACAGGATGGGCTTAAGAGATAGACAAGAAAACAAAAAGTTTCGCGAACCTGAAAATTTACAATTTTCGTCGTTGCACAGCTTATTTGGATGGTACTTTGCCAGAAAGTAGAAGAAAATCGAGCTTTTAACGATTTTTTTTTCATTTTTGCCCATTCCTTGCCCATCCCTTGCCCATACTCCAAATTGAACCAAACCTAGTCAATATGGGTATCATATTTCTCAAATCAAATGTCAAATTTGAATATAATGATAGATTTCGCACATTTTGATATCCATATTGCCCCAATTCGATGAAATTAGAAGCATGGGCAAGGGATAGGCAAGGAATGGGCAATTTTCAAGTTGAACCAAACCTAGACAATATGGGTATCAAAATTTTGTAAATCAAATTTCAAATCGAACAGTAATATTTTTGCAGACCTTACCTCCAATCCTGGACCACTGGGTACATTTCATTGTACTTTACCACTGTAGTGAATCCAGTTGTAAAAATGAAGCTGTTCAAACATTTCGGCGAATTCTGTTCGCAATCTTTTTCGGAAATTCTTATCATTGGCTTAAAATGAGATTCCGCATTCAAAAAGTTGGGCAAATCCGTATAGGTGAAATTTGCAGGTTTTCGGATTTTAGTGGAATTTCCTGATTCTTCGAAATCTTCTTCAGAATCGTCATAGAACGCCAAAAAGTCGAGGTAGGAGTCTAGCCAACAAATGGTGCTCTCCTTGCCGTAGCTGAATTTCGCCGATTCGAAATCCTTAATCAAATTCTGGAGATTCTGAAGGCCGCGTGGATTCCTTAGGTCCCCTGGATTTTTGACCAAAATTGCTACCGATTGCATTTCTTTCAAAATTTGATCCCCGGCGCGTTTGAATTTGACGATTCGAGAATTTGGGTCCGCCATTTTTTGAATGGTCAAGTCGGTTTCCATGGTGAAGATACCGTAAACCGATAGGTACCAATAACCGAGAAGAATGGAAATTGTTAAGATTCGCATCCAGTTGGTTTCGATTATTGCTGAAAATTAGAATCTTGAGTTGGACACAAAATTTGGGAAATTTTGATACCCATAATGCCTAGGTTTGGGGAAATTTGGGCATGGGCAAGGAATGGGCAAAAATTTCAAAATTTCAAATCTAATCGTGTTTATACTCATTTCAAAGCTCTTGATGTACGAAATTTAAAACTTTTTAAATTTTCAAGATAGGACCAAAAATAGCTGAGTTATGGCAATTTTTGTGATTTTGATCCCAAAAATTCGAAATTCCAATTTTTCAAAAAGTTTCAAATCTAGTCAAGTTTATACTCATTTTAATGCTCTAAGCTTGTTGGACACGAAAATTTATGTTTCATAAATTTTGGACTCAATCTGAATGAGTTACGACCTGCGTTTGAGGAAATTTGGAGCATGGGCAAGGGATGGGCAAAAACTAAAATGTCGAAAATTTTGTTTTTTGCCCGAAAATAGATTTTCCATGCAATTAGAAACATTTTGATACCCATATTGCACGGGTTTGATGAAATTGGGAGCATGGGCAAGGGATGGGCAAGGAATGGGCAAAAACAATAATTTCAAAATCTCACAACTTGCATTTTCGTCATTTTTACTAAAATTCTCAAATAGTTTGAGTCATTCAAAGCATCTGTATATTCCTTGAACTTGGTGAAAATCAAAGATATGGGCAAGAGATGGGCAAGGAATGGGCAATTTTCAAATTGAGCCAAACCTGGACAGTATGGGTATCAAAATTTAAATTCAACAAAAATATTTTTAAACCTCTTACCTGCCAATTTATGCCACATCCTCTCCGACCATACTGACAAGTGTCCAATAAATTCCCATGTTTTTTCTTCCTCCATCTTGCCCAACTTCTTGTACTCCTTTGGAGCAGTTATAGCAATAATTGCCGGAAAAATGACCAATTGGTAAATATAGCATACAACACTAGCGACGGATGAGTAGATTGCAAAAGTCTGAAAATTTAAACATTGGGCAAGGGATGGGCAAAAATCAAAATTGTCAAAAATTGCAATTTGGGACCAAAAATGGAATTGCCAGGTTATTTGCATTAATCTGATACCCATAGTACCCAGGTTTGGTGACATTCGAACATTGGGCATGATGTGGGCAAAAGATGGGCAAAAGCCAAAAATGTCAAAAATCACAATTTGAGCTCAGAAATAGAGTCACTAGGTAATTTGCAACATTTTGACACCCATTTCGCCCAGACTGTCCCAAACGGAAGTTGTGGGCAAGGGTTGGGCAAGGGGCGGGCCAAAAGCAAATTTGATGAAAATCACAATTTGAGCTCAAAAATAGGGTCTCCAGGTGATTTGAAACATTTTGATACCCATAATGCCCTTATCTGAAAAACTCGATGTGTGGGCAAGGGATGGGCAAGGTATGGGCAAAAATGTTTGAAATTAAAACCTAGTCGTTTTTATACTCATTTTGAAGCTCTAAACTTGTAAAACCCAAAAATGTAAGTTTCACAAATTTTGAACCCAATCTGAATGAGATACGGAAAATTGCCCATCCTTTGCCCATTTCACAAATTTTCAAAAAAAAACACCTGAAGAACCGGGGTCGTGGAAAGGACACCATTTCCAAACGAGACCAAGTTGGTGATTGTGGTTACGGTCATTGAGCATCCGGCATCTTGTACCGTAAGGGCAAGTCGCTCAGGAATGTCGAAATTCTTGTCCGATCTATGCCATGCGGCCAAAATGATAAAAACGTCGTCGATTCCGATGGCAATGACCAGGAATAGGGTGGAAACTATGATACTTTGAAAAGCAAGTCCGGTTGCCGAAACCATGCCTACTGTAGTTAATCCTGAGAGAACTGGAATCAATGCTCCAAGGCAGGCTTCGAGGGGTTTGGATTCGCTTCGACGGTATCTGAAAATGGGCAAAAATTACTTTTCAAGCTTAAAAATAGAATCTCTAGGTGATTTGAAAAATTTTGATACCCATATTTCCTAGGATTGGTGAAATTTGAACATTGGGCAAGTGTTGGGCAAGGGATGGGCAGAAAGCGAAAATTAGAAAATTCAAATTTTGGCCTAAAAAATAGAGTCTCTGCGTGATTTGGAAGGTTTTGATACCCATATTGCCTAGGTTTGGTGAAATTTGCAGCATGGGCAAGGGATGGGCAAAAACTTTGATATTTCTAACCTAGTCGTGTTTATACTCATTTTGAAGCGTTAAATGCACAAAATTCAAAACTTTAAAAAAAATTGGAATAGTACTAAATTGAGCCGAGTTATGGTCATTTTACCAAGTTTTGGGCAAATGATGGGCAAGAGATGGGCAAAAAAACAAAAAGTGTCGCAAAACTGAAAACTTAGAATTTTCGTCATTTTAACTGAAATCTTCAAATAGCTTGAGTCATTTAATTGTTCCTATATTCTCTAAACTTGGCGATATTGGAAGATATGGGCAAGGGATGGGCAAAAAGTGCAGAAAAGTGCAGATGTCGAAAAATCGAGTTTTTGAAGTTTAGAGCCTTCAAAATTTGGAACGAAATTTGAGTTCTTAAGAGAATAATTCATTTTTGCCATTTTTTGCTCACCCCCTTGGGCAAGGAATGGGCAGTTTTCAAATTTTACGGATTCTAGGCGATATGGGTATCAAAATTTCGCAAATCAAATTTTAAATTCAACTATAATAATTTCGAAGCCCTCACTTTCAAAAAATGACGTTTTCATTTCTTGCCCATCACTTGCCCATCTCATGGGCAATTTTCAAGTTGAACGAAACCTAGGCAATATGGGTATCAAAATTCCACAAATAAAATTTCAAATTCAACTATAATATTTTCAAACCCCTTACCTCAACGAACAAACGACCAAAAATGCGCAAAGAATCGCCAGAGCCACTGATAACCATGGTGCCGTCTCCGTGCCCAACCTTCTGACCTCCTTGGCCACCAAATTGTCACTGGCAACTTGCCCAGCGATTAAATGGTATTTTCCAGAGTCATAAACCAGTTTTACGACCTCATCTTCAAAATCTAGCATTGGTTGAAGGGCTGGGCTCGTTAGGTAGAATCTTAAAATCACAGAAGTGAATGATAGGATTTGCCGATCCTCTGCCCTTGTCTTGACCCCATAGATGTTATTGGCCAAGAGCATTTGATGGCCAAGAATTTGGGTGGTTGGGTAGGTGAGCTGAAAATTCATTTTTGGCAAATTTGAATTTTTGGGATTAAAATACCAACTTTTGATAAAATTACCATAACTCAACTAATTTTGCTCCAATCTTAAAAATTCAAAAATTAATTTTTTTTGTAGGTTTAGAGCTTCAAAACGAATATAAACATGACTAGATTTGAAATTCCAAATATTTTGAAAAATCGGATGAAAAATTTCAAATTTTTGGGATCAAAATCACAAATATCTTAAAAATCGTCATAACTCAGCTAATCTCGCTTCAATTTTAAAAATTCAAAAAGTACTGTATTTTGTAGATTTAGAGCTTTAAAATGAATATAAACATGGCTAGGTTTGAAATCTCAATTTTTCAGAAAATTTGTGATTTTGAATTTTTTGGGATCAAAATCACACAATTCGTAAAAATTACCATAACTCGACTAATTTTGGTCCAATCTTAAAAATTTGAAAAATACCGTATTTTTTAGGTTCAGAGCTTTAAAATGACTATAAACATGAGTGGATTTGAAATTTCAAATTTTTTGAAAATTAGGGATTTTGTAATTTTTTGGAATCAAAATCACAAAAAGCTGGTTGGATATCATTGGAGCGCATTTACTCGAAAATTTCTGAGATAAATCATATTGCCTTTTATTTTATCTGAAAGCCCGGTTAATTTTACACATTTTAAGCTAAAAATCAATAGAAAATCTAGAAAATTGACAAAGTTACAAAATTTTGAAAAATTGAAAAAAAAAATGTTTTTCAAAAAAAAAACTTTTTGCCCATACCTCAAAAGAGTCCGTAGAATTTGTCTCAAAAATGTCCATCATGGCAAAAAATGCGTCGTTTTTCTCACAGTACGGTTCACACATATCCCCGTACGTCTGCGATTTGCCGTTTGTAGTTACAGTAAGATTTTGGACGATTTCTTTGGAAATTCCCAATAGCTGATGACGATAGGCTGGTCGAAGAAGGCTTCCATTGTCCGAGGCTTGGAATAGGACCTAAAAATTTTGGTATTTTTTGAAAGAGAAAAAATTGGGGATTCTAGGAAAAAAAGAATTTTTTCAAAGTGTTGAAAATTGAAGGAGATATGGACATTTGAAAATTTTATGAAAAAATTTTTGAAAAATTTTTTTTCTCATCTACAAAAACTACAAACTACAAATGTGTTCTTTTTATTTCTTATCACTGATATAATTGATATACTAACACATAGCATGTTTAAAGGATCATACACTGCTTTTTCCTTCTTTTACTAATTTTCTTTTTTCGGTGACGTCAGAATGATCGGAGATCTTCTGATAAGATGATAAGAGTAGCTGTCTAGGGGATACTGTAAAAAAATAAATATAGAAAAAATACCATTTTTGAAAAAAAATTCAAACAAATTCAAAAAAAAATTTTTGGGATCAAAATCCCAAAAATTGGTAAAACCTTCATAACTCGGCTAATTTTTGTCCAATCTCAAAAATTTTGAAAGTACTGTATTTTGTAGGTTAAGAGCTTCAAAATGAATACAAGCATGACTGGGTTTGAAAATTCAATTTTTTGAAAAATCGTGATTTTGTGAATTTAGGCTCAAAATCACTAAAATTGTTAAAAACGTCATAACTCGGCAAAATTTGCTCCAATTTCGAAAATTCAAAAAGTACTGTATTTTGTAGGGTAAGAGCTTTAAAATGAGTATAAACATGACTTGGTTTGAACTTTTAAGTTTTTCAAAAATTGGGATTTTGAAACTTTTGGGATCAAAATCACCAAAATTGGTAAAAACCCAATAACTCGGTTCATTTTGTACTAATCTCAAAAACTCAAAAAATGCCAATTTTTGTAGATTTAGAGCTTCAAAATAAGTATAAACATGACTCAGTTTGAAAATTTTTGAAAAAATCGTGTATTGTGAATTTGGGATCAAAATCACTGAAATCGTTAAAATCGTTATAACTAGGCAAATTTTGGTCCAATCTCGAAAACTTAAAACACAGTGAATTTAATACATTTAGCGCTTCAAATGAAGTATAAACATGTCTAGGTTCAAAATTTCAAAATTTTTTGAAATCAAGATTTTCAAATTTTTGGGATCAAAATCACCAAAATTGGTAAAAACCCCTATAACTCGGCTAATTTCGCTCCAATCTTAAAAATTCAAAAAGTACTGTATTTTGTAGGATAAGAGCTTCAAAATGAGTATAAACATGACTAGATTTGAAATTTTCAATTTTTTGCCCACCTCTTGCCCATCTCATGGGCAAATTTCAAACTTAACGAAACCTAGGCAATATGGGTACCAAAATGTTTCAAATTTTATAAAAACTTCAAAATTAATATAAACACGATTAGATTTGAAATTTGAAATACTTTGAAATTTCGTGATTTTCAAATTTTTGGGGATCAAAACCCCAAAAATTGGTAAAACCTTCATAACTCGGCTAATTTTGCCCCAATCTTGAAAATTCAAAAAGTACTGTATTTAGTATGTTTAGAGCTTCAAAATGAGTATAAACATGACTAGATTTGAAACCTTCAATTTTTGCCCATCCCTTGCCCACCTGATGGGCAAATTTCAAACTTAACGAATCCTAGGCAATATGGGTATCGAAATGTCGGAAATCGCCTGCAGAATTTATTTTTGAAACTTAAATTCTCTGAAAATTGATCGTTATCCAAAACAAGTGTAAATTTTTCAAAAAATTGGGATTTTGAAAAATTTTGGGATTCAAAAAAAAAAATTTTTCCAATTTTTTTTTCCCAAATTTTGACCTCAACAGTTTTTTCTAGTGTTTTCTGTCTCAAGTACAACTTCTTCTCCTATCAATCACCCTGTCTCTAAGAACCAGTTTTCGCTGGTCACTTTTTCTTTTTTGTCACCTCAAAAAAAAAAGTATTTTGTAGTTTTTGTAGTCTTTGTAGTCCCATACCTCAATCATGTGAAGTGTCCCATTTTGTCTCAAAAAATCGAAAAACATGGCGCCCTCGGTGTGACTGGGCGAGTCATGAGCGGTGAATGTCACACGGGCGTTGTTGATCTGAAAAATTCAATTTTTGGATTTTTTCGAAAAAAATTAAATGACGTCATTTGTCTTTTTTTAATCTCAAGAACTTTGAATGTTTGTACTTTGGAAAACGATGAAAAAAAATTTTTTAATTAATTTAATTTAAAAAACAACAAAAACAAAAAAAATTCTTTTTGAACTTTTGGGATCAACATCACCAAAATCTTCATAACTCGGTTGGTTTTGGTCCAATCTCGAAAATTCAAAAAGTACTGTATTTGGTAGGTTTAGAGCTTTAAAATGAGTATAAACATAACCAGACTTGAAACTTCAAATTTTTTGAAAAATCGGGATTTTCAAATTTTTGGGATCAAAATTACCAAAATCGTCAAAAACGTCGTAACTCGGTTAATTTTAGTCCAATCTCAAATATTTAAACAGTACTGTATTTCGTAGGTTTAGAGCTTCAATAAATATAAACACGGCTAGATTTGAAATTTCAAATTTTTTGGATCAAAGTCCCAAAACTTGGTGAAATGGTCTCGGCTAAACTCGGCTAATTTTGGTTCAATCTGGAAAATTCAAAAAGTACTAAGTTTTTCTAATCAAGAACTGCGAAATAAGTATAAACATGGCTATGTTTGAAACTTTCAACAAAAAAATTCTTTAAAAAATTTTCGAAAAAAAAATTTTTTTGAAGTTTTTTCAAAAATTACCGTATCTATTTTTTTTTTATTCAAAATATAATTTTCAGTTTTTTCATGTCAAGAGCTTCAAAACGAGTATAAACAAGCTTATATTTTGAGAAAATCAGAATTTCAAAAATTTTGGGTCCAACAACGAAAAAACGTTTTTTCTTCGAAATTTCAATCCAAGGAAAAACATAGTTATGTTTATACTCATTTTGAAGCTCGAAATCTACAAAATTTGAAACTTTTTGAATTTCTAAAATTGAACCAATACTAATTGAGTTATGGCGATTTTAACGATTTTGGTGATTTTGATCCAAAAATTCAAAATTTTGAATTTTTCAAAAAATTAGAAATTTCAAACCTAGTCATGTTTACAGTTATTTTAAAGCTCTAAATCTACAAAACTTATTACTTCTTGAATTTTTAAGATTGGACCAAAACTAGTCAAGTTATGGCGATTTTACCAAAATGTGTGATTTTGATCCCAAAATTTTCAAATTTTTTGGATTTTTTTAAAAGTTAAAATCTTGTCATATTTATATTTAATTTGAAGCTCTAAACCTACAAAATTTAATACTTTTTGAATTTTCAAGATTGGACCAAAATTAGCCGAGTTATGGAGATTTTACATTTAAAATTTGTGATTTTATCCCAAAAATTCGAAAAATTTCAAATCTAGTCATGTTTATACTCATTTTAAAGCTCTATATCTGAGAAATTAGAATCTTTTTAAACTTTTAAAATTGGACCAAAACTAACCGAGTTATGGTCATTTTCACACCATTTTCGTGATTTTTGGCTTACCTGATGAAATCTCAAAAATCCCAAACACGAAACGGCGGTGATTAATAGCAAGAACCCAATACACTTCCTTGGATGCGTCCCAATGAAAAATCCAAATTTATAGAAAAATTTTCGCATATGAACCTCATATTTGGCGGTGGGTAGCCGCATTTTAGCTGAAAAAATCAGATTTTGGCTGAAAAAAAAATGGGCAAGATAAGGGCAAGAATAGGTCAAGTTTAAAGTCCATATAATAGAATTAGTACAAAATCAAAAAAATCAATTTTTTCCAAAAAGTCCAAAAAACCATCCTAATCTTCAAAGATTCGTCCCAGTTTTTATGTCGGATAGTGGGCGGAGCCTAGAGTGATAAGGACACAAAATAGAACACACAGTCACACGCCGTCGCTTCAGAAGATGATTTGGACTATCCGTAGGCTAGAGATCTTGTAGTGTGTGTTATGAAATTTTTTGGTCACATGACAATTTTTGAAGTGTTTTTATGAATTTAGGAACAAGAAACTTAATTGGAAATTACATTTAAAAAATACCGGAGTGTTTCAGTATCATTTTAAGCCTAAAATCACAAAAATCGGATGGAAATTTAGAAAGTTAGAGTTTTTAAAAGTATATGAACTTGAATTTTTTCGATCCGAAAAAATTAAAATCTACCGTAACCCATTCAAATTGGGTCCAAAATTTGTGAAACTTTAATTTTTGTGTTTAGAAAGTCTGTAGCTTCAAAATGAATATAAACATGACTTTGGAAAATTTTGAAAAATCCAAAAAATTTGAAAATTTTGAGATCAAAAATCAGGGAATTCGTAAAAAACGCCATAACTCGGCTAATTTTGGTCCAATCTGGAAAATTCAAAAAGTACTGTATTTGGTAGGTTTAGAGCTTTCAAATGAGTATAAACATGACTAGATTTGAACTTTTAAAAAAATCCAAAAATTTTGAAAATTTTGGGATCAAAATCACACATTTTGGTAAAATCGCCATAACTCGGTTAGTTTTGGTCCAATTTTAAAAGTTTAAAGAGATTCTAATTTCTCAGATTTAGAGCTTTAAAATGAGTATAAACATGACTAGATTCGAAATTTTTCGAATCTTTCGAAATTTTTCGAATATTTCGGATCAAATCACAAATTTTTGGTAAAATCGCTATAACTCGGCTAGTTTTGGTCCAATCTTGAAAATTTAAACAGTATTCAATTTTGTAGGTTTAGAGCTTCAAAATAAATATAAACATGACTAGGTTTGAAATTTCAAATTTTTTGAAAAATTCAAATTTTTGAATTTTTGGATCAAAATCACCACAATCGTTAAAACTCCCATAACTCGGTTAATTTTGGTCCAATTTCAAAAATTCAAAAAGTAATAAATTTTGAAGGTTCAGAGCTTTAAAATGAGTTTAAACATGACCGAATTCAAATTGGTTAAACATTTGGGGATTTTTTCAAAAAATTGACAATTCGACCGTTATAATACACAACACTACACAAATACAGATACCCTATAAATTCCCTAAATTCAAAAAGTAAATAAATGTCATCACTCTGAACAATAAAAGAGAACCACTATTATGGTCACTCTATTGTTTCTTTTATAGGCTCCGCCCACTTCCCCCCCCCCCCCCCCCCTAAATGATGTCAATTGTACAAGTTTTAACACATTGTTGTATAATAAATAAGACAAATCAAAAACCAGAAATTCTAAATAAGAAACGATTCTGTTGTTCTGGAAATTTCTGACCGTCAAACAATAGGGATGACACAATTAGGCTCCGCCCATTTTTTAGACCCCCTGCAGGCAAATTAATTAATTCGAGGTACTGTTTACTGTTGTTCTTTTCGGATTCTATTGTTTTTAAACTATGTACATATAGTTCCTTCCGAAATTCGCACTACTTAACCTTGAAATCTCAATTAGACAAGTAAAAGAAAAGAAGAAGATGATACTATTTGTACGTGGTGTGTTCATTTACGCCTATTAACGTAGGGGTACTAATTAGACAATTAATTATTATGTCTAGGTCAAGTTGATGTACTCGAACCAGGTTGTATCATTTTGAGGAACTTCGGAAGTTTTAAATACTAGAATCAAAATGGACATCTGAGAATTTGGGAGCAGCCGCTTGTTTTGATGTTTAGCGGTGTTTTGAAATGTTCAAATCTAGTCGTGTTTATACTCATTTTGAAACTCTTATTTTATCAACTTTAGCTCTTTTTGAATTTTCAAGATTGGACCAAATTAGCCGAGTTATGGCAATTTGAAAAAACGCGAAATTTCAAAACTATGAAATCTAGTCGTGTTTATATTCATTTTAAAGCTCTTATCTTACAAAGTACAGTACTTTTTGAATTTTCAAGATTGGATCAAAATTAGACGAGTTATGGCGATTTTACCAATTTTCGCGATTTTGATCCTAAAAAGTTGAAAAATCGCGAAATTTTGATATTTTTCAAAACTAGTCGTGTTTATTTTTTTTCGAAGCTCTTATCTTACAAAGTACAGTACCTTTTGAATTTTCAAGATTGGACCAAAGATAGCCGAGTTATGGGGGTTTTAACGATGTTTGTGATTTTGATCCTAAAAAGTTGAAAACTCGCGAAATTTCAAAATTTTGAAATCTAGTCGTGTTGATATTCATTTTAAAGCTCTTATCTTACAAAGTACAGTACCTTTTGAATTTTCAAGATTGGACCAAAGATAGCCGAGTTATGGGGGTTTTAACGATGTTTGTGATTTTGATCCTGAAAAGTTGAAAACTCGCGAAATTTCAAAATTTTGAAATCTAGTCGTGTTTATATTCATTTCAAAGCTCTTATCTTACAAAGTACAGTACTTTTTGAATTTTCAAGATTGGACCAAAATTAGCCGAGTTATGGGGGTTTTAACAATGTTTGTGATTTTGATCCCAAAATTCAAAATTTTCAAAATTTTCCAAAAATAGTCGTGTTTTTACTCATTTTGAAGCGTTAAACTTGCTAAACACAAAACTTCTAATTTCATATATTTTGGACTCAATCTAAATGGGTTACGGTAGATTTCAACACTCTTTGGGGCTCATAAAGTTCTAAATGTTCCAACTATCTGAGTTTTTATCCGATTTTTGAGATTTTTAGTTTTAACTGCTCCTGAAACCTCTAGTATGTTTCTTCAGGATGGAAAGATGTCCCTAATCTCAGAAGAGAGCTCAAAAACCCTGAAAAAAAGATGATAAGGGCTATCAAAAGAGGAAAAGTCTAAAGTTTGGGACTTTCTGATTTTAACAGAAAATATTCTAGAAGAATCTTCTATCCCTCTAATTTATATGTATTTTTCTCCCTCAATCCGTTCATTCGGACAATTCATTTGGAAGGAAAATTATTCGCTAAACAGAATAAGCCAAACTTTTTCTCCCTTTTCCCAGTTTTTTGGTTTAGAGATCACAAACAGAAGAAGAAGAAGACGTCCCCCACGTGAAAACACGAATCAGAAGTGACCAGATGACGTTAGAAGACAAATGAAAATGAAAATGTTATGTCTTTGTAGCTGGCTGGGTACTGTTTTTATACGTATTGTATCTGACCACACCACACTAAAATGAGAGATCACAAGAAGACCAAGAATGTTGTATTCGATGAACTTTTTTTGAGTCATATCACCCTTCTTGTTTTCTTCCTTTTTCGTCCAGAACAAGACAAGATAAATCAAGGATCATGAGAACCGTTTTTGGATAAGTAAGCGTCAAAAAAGTCGGAAAAAATTGGTTTCAAATGAGCCAAGGTACTGTAAATCATATGTTAGAACCGAAATTCCCAATTATATATTCAAAGTGTCATAACTCGGCTGTGTGCAATCTTGAAAATTCAAAAAGTATTAAATTTTGTAGGTTAAGAGCTTCAAAATAAGTATAAACACGACTAGGTTTGAAATTTAAAATTTTTTGAAAAATTCAAATTTTTGAATTTTTGGATCAAAATCACCACAACCGTTAAAACCCCATAACTCGGTTAATTTTGGTCCAGTTTCAAAAATTCAAAAAATAATACATTTTGATATTTAGAACTTTATGAGCCCCAAAGAGTGTTGAAATCTACCGTAACCCATTTAGATTAAGTCCAAAATATATGAAATTAGAATTTTTGTGTTTAGCAAGTTTAACGCTAAGATAAGAGCTTTAAAATGAATATAAACACGACTAGATTTCAAAATTTTAAAATTTCGCGAGTTTTCAACTTTTTAGGATCAAAATCACAAACATTGTTAAAACCCCCATAACTCGGCTAATTTTGGTCCAATCCTAAAAATTTTAAAAGTATAATTTTTTGTGAACTAAGAGCTTCAAAAAAAGTACAAACACGACTAGTTTTGAAAAATATCAAAATTTCGCGATTTTTCAACTTTTTAGGATCAAAATCGCGAAAATTGGTAAAATCGCCATAACTCGTCTAATTTTGATCCAATCTTGAAAATTCAAAAAGTAATGTACTTTGTAAGATAAAACCTTCAAAATGAGTATAAACACAACCATATTTGCAGATTTCGAAAATTTCGAAAATTGGAATTTTTGGAATCAAAATCGCAAGTTTTGTAAAACTAATCATAACTCGGCTGATTTGTGTGCAATCTTGAAAATTCAAAAAATAATGTACTTTGTAAGATAAAACCTTCAAAATGAGTATAAACATGACTAGGTTTAAACTTTTTTGAAATTTTTGGGATCACAATCCCAAAATTATTTTTGAGTCATATAATTGGTTTAAAATGAGCCAAGGTACTGTAGAAACCATTAGAATAGTCCTCTTAATGTTAAGCCCAGTACTGGTCAATACAATAAACATACCGTAAAACCTGTATTAGAAGGGTTCCTCTAATAGAAGGGCCCTCCGAGAGGGGCTTGGAAGAATAGAAGGGGGCTTCAGGTAGGTGCCTTTCCGGCAGAAATCTGGAAAACTAGAAACTTTCAAAAAATTCTGTGAATACAAAGTTTTCAATCTAGGTCTGTTCCAAATTATCCAACATTTTCAAAGCAATGGGACACTTGATAGCCGAACCTCAGACTCCTGGAAATGGCTGAAAATCGACAAACAAATACATTCTTTACATCTTTCTGATCGGTACTGTATCTCATTTTCTGTGAAAGATATAAAAAGTGGCTTACGACACTTCGAAACTTAAAATTCCAAAAAGTGCAAAAAAATATTTAAATAACATTTTTTCAGGTATATCCTAGCTTCTTTCCCGGAATTTCAGAATTCTAATTTTTCTTTTTTCTGTTTTTCAATTTTTTAAAAATATTTTTTAACCTCGAAAATTTAATCTTTCTAATCTTTGCACTTTGCCCAAATGACCTTAATTTGACATGATCAAAATACCAAACATACAAATTACAAGTATTTTTACGTCTTCCGGTCAAAATAACCTAAAACTAGTTTTTTAAAAAAAGAACTAACATTGATAAATTTTTGTTATTTTGATCCCAGTAATTCAGTTTTGTCAAAAAACTTTAAATCAGTCATTTTTATATTTATTTAAATCTCTGAATCGACAAAAATGAATACTTTTTGAATTTTCGAAATTGTACCAAAATTAGCCGAGTTATGGCCATTTTTACAAATGTTGTGATTTTGATCCTAAAAGTTTGAAAATCCCAATCTTTCAAAAGTTTGAAATTTCAAACCTAGTCATGTTTTTTTTCAAAAACTTTAGCTTACGAAACTTTCGACCCAAATTTCTCGAAAACTACTGGGGCAAAGCAATTTTTGAAAACAGATTTGAAATCAGCAAACTGTCAGCTTTCAGATCATATAGATCACCAACCGTATCGCCACACCCGAGTTGGGGTCTTCCCTAGCGAGTTATGGGAAAATTCAAAAAATTTTCAAATCTAGTCATGTTTATACTCATTTTGAAGCTAATTCAACAACAATTTCAAAAATACAAAAGTTATCAGAATTGTCAAAAAACTAACTAAATGAGTTATGGAACTTTTTATATTTTTCGAGAAAAAATTTTTTCCAAAATTTTTTAAATTAATTTTTTTAACTTTTCCAAAAAAACTTGGCACATTTACATTCATTTTAAAGCTCTTAACTTGTAAAATTTGGAAAAATATACTTCAATCTTCCCAGACTACAAACTACAAAACTACAGTAACAAACAATCCAAAAAAAAATTTTTTTTTTGAAAATTTTCAAAAAAAAATTCAACGAATCTTATCTTGGCTCATCTTTAGCCAAATATTTTGGTTTTAGGCTCAAAAAATCTGGAATTTCAAGCTCTAAATTTGAGATTCAGTTTCAAAAAGTTTCTGATTCAAAAAAACCAAAAAAAAAGCAATTTAACATTGTCCATTTTTATCCTGGGAGAAAGAAATTCCGAAAAAGAGAGGGAAATCGATAAAATCAATAAAAGATAGATTATTAAAAAATTCGAGACGCTGAGAAAAAAAAACGAGAGAGTGTTTGAAATCGAGAGAGTGCACACACAGAAAACAACAATTTGCACACATGGGGGATCGAAAAAATTATATATGGTAGATCAAAATTTAAAAAAAATTATTTTCGACCCCAAGCGAATCCCAAATCGTTCCAATCCGGATTCTTTTTTACTGGATGCAGCGCACGGACCAAACGGCGCGGAATCTGAAACTTTGAATTTTTAAAAAATTGAAATTTCGAAAAAAAAATTTTTTTTTAAACTACCGTATCTCTGTTATCCTTGTTCAAATTTTTTTCAAACCTAAATTTTCAGCTTTTCCATGTCGAGAGCTTCAAAATGAGTATAAACATGCCTATGTTTTGAAAAAATCGAAACTTTCGAAAATTTTTGGGTCCCACCACGACTATTAAAAAAAAATTTTTTTTAATATAGGCATGATTATACTCATTTTGAAGCTCTTTTCTTGGTGGATTCAAAAATGTATCAATTTTTCATTTTTCTCGAAAATTGAAAAAGTTACGGAAATCCAAGAAATTGATTTTTCCTAAAATTTCCTAACATTTCAAACCCCGCTATCTCAGCTCATTTTCAACCGATTTTTATGATTTTTAGCATGAAATGACTGGGAAAATCTAAACATTTTCAAAATCAAATAAAAAATAAAGTTACCGTACCTCGCTTGCCGGCGCACTCCTCTTTCCCCACGCCCATCCCAACTGATTCCATTCTGGATTGTTCTCCGGTTGCAGCAGGGCGCTTCGTTTCACGGTTCGTTCAGATTCCAATGGTAGACCTGGAATCATTGATAAACTGTAAATTGGAAAAATTCTGAGCTTAAAACCATAACAATTGGGGTTTGGAAAAAAATTCCAAAAATTTTTTTTGGCTGAAAATCAGTAAAACTACTGTAACTCGCTCAGTTTTGGTCCAAACTCAAAAATTTGAACTATATTAAACTTTGCAAGTTAAGAGCTTTAAAATGAGCATAAACACGATCATATTCGGGAATTTTTGGAAGTTCCAAATTTTCGTGGTAGGACCCAAAATTTCGGAATTTTCGACTTTTTGAAGTATAGGCGTGTTTATCCTTATTTTGAAGCGCATAACTAGTTCAATTGGACGCAATTTGAATTTTTGAAGTCGATCGAGTTACGGTAGTTTTAATGATTTTCAGCAAACTATATTTTTTTGTAATTTTCCAGTAAAACTACCGTAACTTGGCCAATTTTCGATAAATTTCAAAAATTCAAAACTTATCGAATTTCGCAAGTCAAGAGCTTCAAAATGAGTATAAACACGCCTATATTCCCAAAAATGTGAAAATTCAAATTTTTGGGTCTCGCCACGAAAATCTGGAAATTTCACATTTTTCCGAATGTAGTCGTGTTTATACTCATTTTAAAGCTCTCAACTTGCAAAATTTGATAGATGTGTGATTTTTTAATTTGGACCAAAATTGATCGAGTTACAGTAGTTTAACTGATTTTCAGCTAAATTTTTTTCAAAACAACTATTTTTTGCAAGTTTTCCGAATAGTTAGGCAAGTTCATACTCGTTTTGAAGCTCTTAACTTGCAAAAATTTGGAAATGCAATATTGCTCAGACTAGTCTACAAACTACAAAACTACAGTAGGAAACTCTTCAAAAAAGCTCATTTTCAACCAATTTTCCTGGTTATAGGCTTCAAAAATTGCTCATTTTCCAGATTTTCCGGATTTTGAAGTTAAGCAAGTTTATACTCATTTTGAAGCTCTTAACTTGCAAAGTTTAATACAGTTTAAAATTTTGAGTTTGGGCCAAAACTGATCGAGTTACTGTAGTTTTACAGACTTTCAGTCAAAAAATTTTTTTTTCGAAAATTCGAAAATTTTCAAATCATCATATCTTGGCTCATTTTCGCCCGATTATTTCTGGTTTTAAGCTTAAAAAATTGCTCAATTTTCAGATATTCTAAAAATCAAAAAACCAATGCTTATTTTTTGAAATTTAGAGATTACGGTACCTGTCAAGTAGAGACTCGCCGCGTGGGTGGCGTAGAGCTGCATGACGGTGAACCATACGGCGACAAGTGCCACTATTTGCACTTTCATTTTACCTGAAGTATTTGAAAAGTGATCTGGCGGGAATTTGAAAAAAAAAATTGAGAAAAAAATTTTTTTGGACATAACTTTTTTTTTCAAAATTTTCAAACTACCGTATCTTTCTTACTTTGGCTCAGATGTTTTTCAAATTTAAATTTTCAGTTTTGTCATTTCAAGAGCTTTAAAATGAGTATAAACACGCCTATATTTAAAAAAAACGAAATTTCAAAAAATTTGGGTCCCACCACGAAAATTTGGAATTTCCGAATTTTTTCAAATATAGACAAGATTATACTCATTTTGAAGCTCTTGACTTGCCGGGTTTAAAATTTTAAGAATTTTTGGTTTTAAGAGAAGATCAAAAAAGTTACGGTATTTTGAAAAAAAAATTTCAAAAAAAAATTTCTCTTTGAATCAAAATGAAAAATGAAAACCAAAGCTACTCTGGCTCTGAATAATTCAGCTCCGCCTGTGGACTCCGTCCACTACAGTACCCCTCTCTGGGGGTAATTAGAGCAGCCGCCGCCCCCCAACATCCTTCCTAATTAAAAACCGGAAATCTTGGAAAATCAAAATTTTCCAGAAAATTCGTAATAAACCGGAAATTTCCAGAAGCCGTGCTTCTTAGAATTCGCCCCACGTCATCTAATTAGGCGGCTTCAGAATTTAGAATTTTCAAAAAAAAATTTTTTTTGGGACCAAATTTCGTAAAAATGGGATTTCGAAAATTTGCATTTTTAGAGAAAACACACAGATTTTGAAACGATTTTAAATTGCAAATTTTTTATGGTGCTTCTTTTTTTTCTGGCTCAGAGAAGAGAAAAAAAACGGGATTTGGGGTTTTTTTTTTGGGGGAAAAGAAGGGGTTAGAGAAAAGGGGCGGAGCCTAATTTGTTGGTTTTTTCAGTTTTTTGAAAAATTGAAAAAAAAACTTGAAATTTCTGAAATTCAGAAATTCAGAAATTCGGAAATTCGGAAATTCAGAAATTCCGAAATTCAGGAATTTGTGAAATTCAGAAATTCGGAAATTCAGAAATCCAGAAATCCAGAAATTCAGAAATTCGGAAATTCAAAAATTCAGAAATTCAGAAATCCAGAAATTCGGAAATTCAGAAATTCAGAAATTCAGAAATTTCTGAAATTCCGAAATTTCTGAAATTCAGAAATTCAGAAATTCGGAAATTCAGAAATTTCTGAAATTCGGAAATTCAAAAATTCAGAAATTCAGAAATTCAGAAATTCGGAAATTCCGAAATTTCTGAAATTCAGAAATTCAAAAATTCAGAAATTCAGAAATTCGGAAATTTGGAAATTCAGAAATTCAGAAATTTCTGAAATTCAATTTTTTTTGAAAATATTAAATGAATTGAAATTTCGAGACAGACAAAAGTAAAGTATATTTTTAATACTTTCATTTATTTCAAGTCCGAAGAGCTTCCAAAAATCCGGGTCATTTAAACAAACAAAAAAAGTGCATTATATTTATAGAAGAAGAAGGGAAGAAGAGAAGAAGGAAAGCAGAAAAGAAAATATAAATTAAAAATCCATCATTTTTAGAATACATTTTACTGAAAAGGAAAAAACTTTAAAGTGGGACTCCGACCGAAAATTTTTATTGCATTAAAATGTGTTAAAAGGTATCTATTTTCCGAATATTATTGCGAAAAAATTTTTAAAAAAAATCCGAATTTCCCAAAAAACGCCGTCGAAAAGGAAGAAAATTCAAAAAAAGGTGCCGCCGGGGGACGAAGATTTTCAGTGAGAAACCTAGGCCACGGCAGCGGGCGCCTTTCCTACGTGGCAAATTTTCCGGATTTTTTTCAATTTCATGTCCGGCAGGTAAAAAAACGTAAAAAACCACTGTCGGCGACTTGAAAAAAAGGCTGTCAGGTGCCGTGGCCTAGGTTTCTCACTGAAAATCCTCGTCCCCCGGCGGCACTTTTTTTTGAATTTTCTTCCTTTTCGACGCCGTTTTTTGGGAATTTCGGATTTTTTTTTGAATTTTTTCGCAATAATATTCGGAAAATAGATAACTTTTAACACATTTTAATGCAATTAAAATTTCTGGTCGGAGTCCCCCTTTAAAGTTTGAAAAAAGTTTTAAAAAAAACAATTAAATTATGATTTCTTATGAGAGCGATGATAGGGGGATAGGGGATAGGGAGGGGGAAATAACAGAATTTCAGACAAATTTCAGAATTCCAAAAATCTGAAAAATCGCTGAAAGAAATGGGAAGATGAAAAAGGAAAAAGCAACAACGGGGAACACGAGTAAATATCGGGCAAAAAATAGGGGGGAAAAGCTCAACAATCGATAGAAAAAACTAAGGGAACATTTGGGTGCGAATTGATCGTTTTCGGTCGAAAAATTTGAAATTTTTAGATCAAAAAAAGGCCATTTTAGGCTGAAAATAGGCAAATTCGGACCATTTTTGGACTTGTTTCGAAATGGGCTTGGTTTTTACGCTAAAAGTAATCATCATTCTAGACCATTTTTTAGGCTTAAAATAAATTTTTTTGGACCGTTCTTTCACGTTCTCAGGCTAACAATATAGGCCATTCCAGACTACTTTAACCTTAAATAGACAATTTTAGGCCATTTTCAGACCTTTAAATAACAATTTTCAGACAAAAAAACAAAGATCATTTTTTCCCAAAAATCATTCGCCTAATACTCAAAAGCCAACGGGCGAATCTTGGTGAATTCATCAACGGTCGCATCGGTCACAGTCTTCCGTCTCTCGGCCATCACTCCGACAATCTTCTGGACCTCTTCGATTGCCAACGCCTTCAGCTCTCCGGACAGAAGTTCTCCTTTAGTGTATTTGACGCGAATCTCCTCCAGCTTCTCATCATCGTCCAGGAAGAATCGAAGGAACTGATAACTGATATCCACGTCACAGTTGCCGCCCTTCGCACGGTGCTCCTCGAGAGTTTGTTGGCCGCCGGAGAACGCGTACTTGTTGATCTGAAAGTTGATTAGGGTTAATTGGACGGTAATTAAGATATTAAATAATATGAGTTTTAAAGAGCAGAGTTTGACAGTCCCCAATCAGTTTTCAGATTCCGAAAATGTTGATTTTGAAGCGAGTTATAAGCCATCTCAGTTTGGTGGCCTAGAAACCCAAAAAACCAGGTCATAATGTATATAGTTTGAAAGCCCGAATTGTGACTAACCGGAATCAATTTTCTTTTTTTTAAAATATGAATTTCAAAGCGAGTTATACCCCATTTTAGTTTGGTGGCCTAGGAACCCAAAACTCGGCCACATTCATAACTCGCTTCTAAATCCATACTTTGAAATTCTGAAAATTGGGTCGAATTCGTCGCAATTCGGGCTCTCCAACCATATATGCAACATGATGGCCTAGTTTTCGCGAAATTCGGACTCCTAGGCCATCTCAGTTTGGCGGCCTAGAAACCCGAAAAACTAGGCCATGATGTATATGTTTGGAAAGCCCGAAACGTAACAAATTCGAATCAATTCTCAGAACTTCAAAATATGGATTTTGAAGCGAGTTATACCAATTTTGCCTTGGTGACCTAGGAACCCAAAACTCGGCCACGTTCATAACTCGCTTCAAAATCAAGATTTTTGGCTTAGTTTTTTGGTACTTGTTGACCTGCAGTATTAATTAATTGGAGTAATTAATTGGGTGGTAATTAATGAAGAAACTAGTTATAAAATTGCATTTTGCTACTACTCAGAAGTAGGAAAATCCAAATTTACTGGCGGCTAGGCAGTACCAGATCAACAGTAATCCTAAATTTCGCAAAACATTAAAATCTTCCAATTTTCTGTGGATTTCTGAATTTTGATGGGGGGCGTTGTCCCCAAATTTCTTACGATTACTGTAGTTACCGAATAATTTTTTCGGAATTTCGACACGCTACAGTAATCCTCAGCTTTCAGAATTCTAAATCTACTTGTAGACTAAACTGTAATTTCAAATTTTTGTTGAGATTTTCAATTTCAGGGATTACTGTAGACATGGAATGCCTTTTTCAGTATTTTTCAGGGCTCAAAATCGTCTAAAATGAGGTTGAAACTAGAGATTATTTTTTGAAGAAAAAAAAAGACTACAAACTATATTGTATATCAAATTTTCGTTGATATAAATTGATAAGAAGTACAATATCATAAATTTATCATTCAAAATGACAAATGTCATCATTTTCGTATTTCCGTATAAAAAAGACTGTGGACGAGTTCAATTTTGATCATTTTTCCCAATTTTTTATACCAATTTTATAATATTTCGCTTATTTTTCAAAATTTCATGATTTTTGGTCCATTTTTCATGATTTTTGGTCCATTTTTTATGATTTTTGGACCATTTTTCATGATTTTTGGACCTTTTTTCATGATTTTTGGACCATTTTTCATGATTTTTGGATCGTTTTTCATGATTTTTGGACCATTTTTCATGATTTTTGGACCATTTTTCATGATTTTTGGACCTTTTTTCATGATTTTTGGACCATTTTTCATGATTTTTGGACCATTTTTCATGATTTTTGGACCTTTTTTCATGATTTTTGGACCATTTTTCATGATTTTTGGACCATTTTTCATGATTTTTGGACCATTTTTCATGATTTTTGGATCGTTTTTCATGATTTTTGGACCATTTTTATCATTTTTAGATCGTTTTTAAAAGATTTTCAGTATATTTCCCACCTTATTCTTAATCTGCTTCGCCGTATCATCCAAAAAGATGCACGTATTCGGCTCCGACGCGCTCATCTTCGTCTGCGCTCCCTGCAGCGCTGGCAGGAACGTCGAGAAGATCAACGACGGTTTGGAGGCCTTCAGACGCGGTGCCACGTCACGACACATTCGGAAATACGGATCCTGATCGATAGCACAGGGAATGAGGCACGGAATGTCGTTCTTCTTTCCTTAATAATAATGCATTTATTCGAGGAAATGCAAAAGTCATTTATTTCGAGGAATTCGCGAAAACTCGGCCATTAGGCATGAAGACCAGTGTCTGACAGTCCAGAATCAGTTTTCAGATTCCGAAAATGTTGATTTTAAAGCGAGTTATGAATGTGGCCGAGTTTTGGGTTTCTAGGCCATCAAGCCAAAATTGGTATAACTCGCTTCAAAATGCATATTTTGAAGTTCTGAGAATTGATTCGAATTTGTTACGTTTCGGGCTTTCCAAACATATATGCAACATGGCCTAGTTTTTTGGGTTTTTAGACCACCAAAGAGAGATGGCGCGCCTTCGGCGCTTCAACCAGCTGGCTGGATTCCGATATTTTTAAAATTTCTGAACTTTTGGATTTTTGTCAAAATTCGGAATTTCGGAATTTTTGAATATAGCAAAAATCCAGTGAAAATGCTAATTTTGATACATTTTTAGACTCAAAATCTCATTTTACACCTATCCCAGCAGTATTATGGTCTAGAAATCCATAATTCGCGAAAACTCCATTAGGCATGAAGAGCAGTGTCTGACAGACCCAAATCAGTTTTTAGATTTCAAAAATCTCGATTTTGAAGCGAGTTATGAATGTGGCCGAGTTTTGGGTTTCTAGGCCACCAAGCCAAAATTGGTATAACTCGCTTCTAAATCCATATTTTAAGAGTCTGAAAATTGATTCAAGTTAGTCGCAATTCGACCTTTCAAACCATATACAACATGGCCTAGTTTTTGGG
>NC_013488.2:18115099-18115622 GCF_000004555.2 Caenorhabditis briggsae | reverse complement strand
CTGTCAGGTGCCGTGGCCTAGGTTTCTCACTGAAAATCCTCGTCCCCGGCGGCACCTTTTTTGAATTTTCTTCCTTTTCGACGCCGTTTTTTGGGAATTTCGGATTTTTTTTTGAATTTTTTCGCAATAATATTCGGAAAATAGATAACTTTTAACACATTTTAATGAAATAAAAATTTCTGGTCGGAGTCCCCCTTTAAAAACTGATAATTCACAATTATGATTTTGTTTTTTAGTTTTTTTTTAAATTCTAGTTTGAAAGTTCCCCTTCATTTTTCTTATTTGTGTCTCGGTTTGTGAGTTCTCTCTTCGTTTTTCGTGTTTTAAAATACCGTAAAACCTCTAATAGAACGACACCCGGATCGTCCACTTTGAGCCTATATATCTCACTTCTTTTGAAAGATATCAAAAAGTGGCTAACTAGTAAAATGTTTATCAGGATATCAGCAACATTTTACTAGCTAGCCACTTTTTGATATCTTTTGCAGAAAATGAGATATATAGGCTCAAAGTGGACGAGAAT
>NC_013488.2:18112783-18114365 GCF_000004555.2 Caenorhabditis briggsae | reverse complement strand
GAGGAAACAGCTATGACCATCTCGAGCAGCTGAAGCTCCAATGTGGTGGAATTCTAGTTGCCTAACTTTTGCACGTTGAGTTTTCTAGGCCACCATGGTGAAATGGCCTAGAAATAGCCTAATGTGTCCCTTTTGGGTTTTTAGGTCATTTTACCATAGTGGCCTAGAAAACTCAACGTGCAAAAGTTAGGCAACTATGCTAAATGGTCTAGAAATGGCCTGAAATGCCCCTAGTGCATTTTCTAGGTCATTTTGGAATGATGGACTAACTTTTGCAAGCTGCGTTTTCTAGGCCACTATGCTAAACTGGCCCAGAATCGGTCTGACATTCACATGACGCGTTTTCTAGGCAACTTCACCATGGTGGCCTAGAAAACGCAACTTGCAAAAGTTAGGCCACTACATTAAAATGACCTAGAAAACACATTAGGGAACGTTCGGGTCATCTCTAGGTCATTTTACCTTGGTGGCCTAAGTTTTGCAGATGGAATTTTCTAGGCCACCACTTCCAAATGGCCTAGAAACGAGAAAAAAAAGTCCATTTTGGTCCATTTTTAACGATTTTCAGCTCATTGTGACCGATTTTTCCGCAAATTTCCATGATTTTTGAGCCAAAAAAGCCCTACCTTCATATCCTTCCACAAGAACTTCTCATCGTCGGTCATCTGAATGATAAGCGGGACGTCGAACACCTCCTGGAGCCATTTTGTGAAGATGAATGGGACCAGGTGACCCAAATGGAGGGATCCAGATGAGGCGCCACGTCCCGTGTACAGATAGAACGGCTTTCCTTGCTCCTTTCGGTCCAGAATCGCCGAGAAATCGCGATGGGCGAAGAACATGCCACGTCGGAGCATCGGAATCGCTTTGTGGCCAGTGATACGCTCGAAACGGGCGATGATGTCGTCGTCGAGCTTACGGCACCCGAATTTCACTGAAAATCCATCTTTATCCAAAAAGTTAGGCCATTCGGTAGAAAGAACCGAGTTTGACTGTCCAAAATCAGTTTTTAAATCTCGAAAATGTTGATTTTAAAGCGAGTTATGAATGTGGCCGAGTTTTGGGTTTCTAGGCCACCAAACTAAAATTGTTATAACACGCTTTAAAATCCATACTTTGAGAGTCTGAAAATTGGGTCGAATTCGTCACAATTCGAGCTCTCCAACTATATACGCAACATGATGGCCTAGTTTTCGCGAAATTCGGATTCCTAGGCCATCAAACTAAAACGGGTACCAAATACGTTCATAGGATATGAGCAAATCGTTTTTCAGATTTTTTAAAATATGGATTTTGAAGCGAGTTATACCCTATTTTAGTTTGATGGCCTAGTAACCCGAATGCTGGCCTAGAAACCCGAAAAACCAGGCCATGTTGCATAGATGGTTGGGAAGCCCGAATTGTGACTGGGGTGAACCAATTTTCAGATTCCGAAAATGTGGATTTTGAAGCGAGTTATGAAAGTGGCCGAGTTTTGTGTTTCTAGGCCACCAAACTAAAATAGGGAATAAATCGTTTCAAAATGCATATTTTGAGACTCTGAAAATTGATTCAAATTTGTTACGTTTCGGGCTTTCCAACC
>NC_013488.2:18097544-18112379 GCF_000004555.2 Caenorhabditis briggsae | reverse complement strand
GAGGATACACTCGTTTCCTGTTCTGACGAAGAATTCGCCAAACTTGCTCCGTTTTTTGGACATTTTTTCTGAAGTATTTACTAATTGTAAAAACCAAATTTATTTCGAAAAAAAAAACACTGAGAAAAACTCATAACTTTTCCAAGAATTCAAAAAAAATTTTTTCGAAAAAGGTGCTCCGCTGAACATAATGTTACGCGGCAATTTAGAGCGTTCAAATTTTTTTTTCCAGTTTTGAGAATTTTTTTCTGATTTTTGATAGAAAAAGTTTTAAAGTTTTGAAGAGGAATAACAAAAAAAAATCAGGAAGAAGGAAGAAGGAATAAGGAATAGAAAAAACACCCGGAATAAGGAATAAGGAATAAAGAATTCCGCTCATGTCTGTTAGGTATAAAGAGCAGAGTTTGACAGTCCCAAATCAGTTTTCAGATGTGACAAATATGGATTTTGAAAGGGAGTTATGAATGTGGCCGAGTTTTGATTTTCTAGGCCACCAAACTAAAATGGGGTATAACTCGCTTCAAAATGCATCTTTTAAGAGACTGAGAATTGATTCAAGTTAGTCGCAATTCGACCTTTCAAACCATATACAACATGATGACCAATTTTTCGCGAAATTCGGACTCCTAGGCCATCTCAGTTTGGTGGTCTAGAAACCCAAAAAACTAGGCCATGTTGTATATGGTTGGAAAGCCCGAAACGTAACAAATTCGAATCAATTTTCAGAACTTCAAAATATGGATTTTGAAGCGAGTTATACCAATTTTGGCTTGGTGGCCTAGAAACCCAAAACTCGGCCACATTCATAACTCGCTTCAAAATCAACATTTTCGGAACTGAAAACTGATTTGGGACTAGTTTTCGCGAATTTCGGATTCCTAGGCCATAATACTGCACGTCGGTACCAAAATGTCATTTTGGTCGTTTTTTAATCGAATTTTTTGCATTTCATTACTTTTTTGGCTCAAATCGTCAAAAAAAAAATGTTTTATCACTATTTCTAGGCTTTAAAGTGTCATTTTTCTCATTTTCATCGAATGTTCCACAATTTTCCCTTACCAATCAGCTTATCATAATCAATTCCGGTGGCTTTGGTGGTCGTCACCTCCCACGGCGTCACCAAATCCTCATCCTCCTCTTTGGCTCCGTTCACCTGGAGCTGCTCCACTTTCTGAGCAACAACACTTTCAGCCATTCTTGCTTAAATTGAACCCTAGAAAATTGGAACGAATTTTGGGGTAATTTGAGCTGAAAAAGTCTGAAAAAATCGACAAAAAAATAGATAAAAATGTGAGAAGTCAACAACAAAATATAGAGAAAAAAAAATCGAAAATTTCAGATTTTCAGCAGGAATTCCAGCGGGAAATTCAAATTTATATAAGATCAAAAATTCAGAGAATTCCAGAAAATTCGACGAAGATCATGATGATAAGGGGGTGATAAATAGTGAAAAATAAGTTAAAAATCGATTTTTTCGGCTCTAAACGCCGTTTTTACAGTCCAAATTCTGTGACTTTTCGAGAAAAATGCCCCAAATTTGTCAATTTTTGTCGGTCCAAACCCATTTTTTACACGATTTTTCACAAAAATAATGTGATTTGGACTACCTTTTTGCCAAAATTTTGAACTTTTCGGGGTCTAAAACAGTTTTTTAGAGCCAAAAATGGAGATTTTGATACGAAATTGAGAGTAAAAAATCACGAAAATAGCGAAATTCGGCATTTTGGACCGGAAAAATCACAAAGTTTGAAATTTTTCAAGGATAAAAAAGGTCGTTTAGCGCCAGAAAAGTGTAAAAATAGGAGAATTTGGAGGGTTTTTTTTTGGGAGAAAAGTGACAAAATTTGAACATTTTTAGGATTGAAAAAGGTCATTTAGAGCTAAAAAAGTCTGAAAATCGTCAAAAAGAGTGGAAAAAATAGATAAAAATGTGATCAAATCGACACAAAATATAGAAAAAAAAATCGAAAATTTAAGGTTTTCAGCAGGAATTTTAGCGGGAAATTCAAATTTATATAAGATCGATTTTAGAAAAATCGAAGAAATAGGAGAAAAAAAGGAGATAAGAAGAAGATCATGATGATAAGGGGGTGATAAATAAATGAAAAATAAGTTAGAAACCAAAATTTTGGCGTTTTCCTATGGATTCTCTTGTGCTGGTGGCTCCTGAATCGTGGGCGGAGCCTCCTGAGCTGCTGAGCTTCCAGCTGGCTGCTCCTGCATCTCATGATCCATGTCCTCAAAATGAATGTCCGCCTCCTTCTTATCGTCCATCTCCTGCTTCTTCTTCCTCTCCATCGCCTCACGTCGTCGCCTCTCCTCCTCCGTCTCCACATCCATCTGTGTCTCATCGATGGGCGGATTGAGAATCCGTTGAGCCTCCAGATACTCGGCCATCGCCGCCTCGTACGCCTCCGTCATTGCCGGCAAATTGCTCATGTAGAACTCCCGGACAAAGTGCGTCATATGAATGGTGTCCTCGATTTCCATGGCTTCTCCATCCTGCGACCGCTCGTTCCATTTTCGACACGTCGGGTGTGCTTCGAATGGAAGGATCACCAGTTTGCGGGGAAGTTTCGCGAAGATTCTCATCGCTGGCGTCAATTCGAGGCAATCCATGAAGACCTTGGACCTTCCGAGCACGTACAAACCGAGACGAGCACGAGAGAGGGCGACGACGAGACGACGGACGTCGCGGATGTGACCAATGTTGCGGGTACGGACTAGCGACAGGATGATGTAGTCGTTCTGTTGTCCTTGGTACTTGTCGACGGTGGAGACCTGGAAAAATGGGGAATTTGGAATTCGGAGAGCGTTCTTTTTGGGTTTTTAGGTCATATAGGGCTAGAAATCGTTATTTCTAGACTGAAAATCCCCCAATTTTCAGCTAATATGATGAATTAGCAGGTTATAACGAAATTGGTACCATTTTGAGCCTATTTTGGTACTATTTCTATCGAATTTTGGTACCATTTTTGATGATTTTCATGGATTTGGGTACCATTTTTAGTGAATTTTGGTACCATCAATTTTGCTGAATTCGGAACCATTTTGAGCCTATTTTGGTACCATTTCTAGGGAAATCAGTACCATTTCTAATGAATCGATACCATTTTTTGTGAGATTGTTGGAATCATTTTTTATGAATTTTGGTATCATTTTGAGCCTTTGTTGTACTATTTTCAGCGATTTTTAGTACCATTTTTAGCCAATTATGTACCATTTTTAATGAATTTCGGTACCATTTTTCGCGAATTCGGGTACTATTTCTAATGAATTAGGTATCATTTTCCCTGGATTTGGTAAAATTTTTACTGGGTTCTCTGTACCATTTTTATTGAATTTTGGTACCATTTCTTAATGAATTTCGGTACTATTTTGAGCCTATTTTTGATAATTTTTAGTGGATTTTGGTACCATTTTAAAACAAATTAGGTACCACGCTTAGGGATTTTTTGGAACCGTTTTTATGGATTTGAGTACCATTTTAATTGGATTTGTAATATTTGTGACGAAATCGGCACCATTTTCAATGAAATTGGTATCATTTTTAAGGTACCATTTCTAAGCAATTTGGTGCCATTTTGAGCCTATTTTGGTACAATTTTTAGTGAATTTGATATCATTTTTAATGAATTTGGTACCATTTTCACTGGATTTTGTACCATTTTGAACCTACTTCGGTACCATTTTTAGTGAATTTGATATCATTTCCAATGAGTTTGGTACCATTTTGAACCTACTTCGGTACCATTTTTAATGAATTTGGTATTATTTTACGGTACCATTTCTAATGAATTTGGTACCATTTTCACTGGATTTGGTATTATTTTCAATGAAATTGATACAATTTCTAATGAATTTGTAACCATTTTCAGTGGATTTTGGTACCATTTCGAGCCTATTTGGTACCATTTTTTGTGGATTTTGGTACTCATTGCAAATTTAGGACTCTCTATTCAGATTTCCATATTTCTAGACACTTTCAGCTGAGATTTCTCATTTTCTGGTTTATTTTGGTCCCTCGATTACCCTATGTCCCCTCATTTCTCCGCCATCCACATCCCCATATATCACATCTTCTAACAATACCGCTCCTTCTTTCCCAAAAGCCAGCGTTCTCATGATTTTGAGAACACAGGGCAAAAAAGTATTCAGAACAAACAACAGTGGATTATGATTTACAACCTGCTAATTGAGAGATGGAGTCGGTATTTTAGAAAAGTTCCTTTGATCAGAAAATTAGCAGTTTTAGGTGGATTTTAGATTTAAAATGGGAACGAAAACCATGAAAAAAAAGCTGAAAATCCGTTTTTCTTGCTCAAAATTGTCTGAAAATTTGCTGTTTTTCGAGTGAAAATGTCTAGAAATGCTCAAAAATCAATTTTCAGAAATTTTTACTGAATTATTGGTACCATTTTGAGCCTATTCTGTACCATTTTGAGCCTATTTCAGTACCATTTTGAGCCTATTCCGGTACCATTTTGAGCCTATTTCAGTACCATTTTGAGCCTATTTCAGTACCATTTTGAGCCTATTTCAGTACCATTTTGAGCCTATTTCAGTACCATTTTGAGCCTGTTTCGGTACCATTCTTAGCCTATTTCAGTACCATTTTGAGCCTGTTTCGGTACCATTTTGAGTTTATTCTGTACCATTTTCAAAGAATTTGGTACCACTTTTCGTGACTTTTGGTACCATTTCTAATCGATTGGGTACCATTCTGAGCCTATTTTGTACCAATTTCCGATGGATTTTCGAGTATTTTAAGCCCTTCCCCCCCCCCCCCCCCCAAATTCCAAATTCCACACCAACCTTGGCGGGCATTCCAATCAACGGATTCGCCTCGCATCTCCTCTGACAAACGTCGCGAATCAACTGTGCCTGTCCGTTGTACGTCGTCAGAATCGAGATCTTCTCCGCGGGATATCCCAAAATTCGCATATAAGTGTACAATGCGACGGCGTACTCGGCCTCGCCCAGATTCTGATAGAAATGGGGACTTGGTTGAGACTCTCCCTGTCCGTTGAAGTCGGGAACATCGATGAGCTGGAAGGGGAACGCGAATCCGGCATTGGCGTTCTGAAAATGATATAAATTATAGACGGGGAAATTGATGAATGTGGGGGAAAAATGAGCCAAAAATGCCAAAAATAGATGAAAAAGGAGACAAAAAATGCTAGGACTCGTTTTTCATGAATTTTAGCTCGTTTTAAGCCAATTTTGGACCTTTTTAAGGGAATTTTAGACGATTTAAGACCCATTTTGGACAATATTAGACCAATTTTGGGCCATTTTGGACCTGTTTTGGACCATTTATGGGTCATTTTAGACCTGTTTTGGGCCATTTCGGGCCATTTTAGAGCCATTTTGGACTATTTTGGACTAAGTTAGACCTGTTTTAGACAATTTATACCAATTTTGGACTAATTTAGACCTGTTTTGGACTATTTTGAACTAATTTAGACCAATTTTGGGCCATTTTGGACCTGTTTTGGACCATTTATGGGTCATTTTATATCCATTTTGGACCATTCTAGACCCATTATGGACTATTTTAGACCAATTTTGGGCCATTTTGACCAATTTCGGACTAATTAAGACCTGTTTTTAGCCATTCTAGACTCATTTTAGACTATTTTAGGCCTGTTTTGGGCCATTTTTGACCCATTTTGGACTATTTCAGAGTCATTTTGGGTCATTTTAGCATTATTCTGAGGTCCAAATAACCCAAAAATCGTATTTTATTCTCAAAATAACTAGAAAGTCAAGATTCAGGATTCAAAATACCTCAAAAATCGTATTTTCGGGCTCAAAATTACACAAAAAAAAAATCAGTAAACCTCTAATAGAATGGCAGTGCCCAGCAGTCGTGAAATCCCATTTTTCCCCTTACTAGTAGTACCAAAACGGCTTAGTATCATTTTCGAGCTCTAAATAACAAGAAAAGCACTGTTCGCAGCTCCAAAAGCTCAAAAATCAACATTTTCGGGTTCAAATTACCTCAAAATTCATGTTTTCGAGTCTAAAATCCCTCCAAAATTCGTATTTTTGGGTTCAAAATACTTTAAAAATCGTAATTTTGGGCTCAAAATAGCGCGAAAATCACGATTTAGAGTTCAAAATGAATTTTCCAGCAATTTCCAATAAAATTCGACCTAAAAAACTAGAAAATTCGCTCGATTTTAGGCCGATTTTAGGCCAACTTTCCACTACACAAAAAAAGGGGCGCGTTGTCTCAACACTCGTAAAACACCACATCATATCTTTCGTTGTCTATGTCTCACCAACTATCTCTCTTTCTGCGGAGAAGAAGACATTCGAAACGTGGGGGGGGGGGGGGCGCCATGAGGAAATACCTTCTCGTCCAAGTGTTCAAAAGGCGGTGCAAATAGTAGGCCAAAGAGGAAGAAAGGGACACAAAAAACCTCCGGAAAGAGGAGGAAAGAGGGAGAAGTGTGATGCAATGTGATTCTATTCCTCTTCTGGCTGGTGGCGACGAAATTTGGAATCATTACTAATAACATTCACCAAATTCCGTATGTGCGTATGTATGTCGCGCGCCTGTTCACCCATTCAAAGTTATCCGATTAAGCTGAAATCTGGACAGATAGATCAGAAATGTGTCTAATTAGATGCCCAAACTTTTCGTTTTCCCAAGTTTTGAAGTTGAAGTCTTCTGGAGACGTTCCATGGTTTCACCTCAGTAAAGGGTGGTGGAGGCCGACGGGAGGCCAGGAGGTTTAGCTCCGAAGGGGCTAAACCTCTTGGCTTGTAAACCGACTGGTTTAGGCCATCGAAACGTCCAAAAATGGCGAAATCCGGAGCTGAATTATAGAGAAATGAGCCTGATTACAGGGATTTTGGAACACTTTGTGCTGAAAATATGGCCCAAAACAGATCTAAAATAGTCTAAGAATGGTTTAAAATTGCCTAACACAGGTCTAAATCAGTCCATAATGGGTCTAGAATGGTCCAAAATGGCTCTAAAATAGTCTAAAATAGTCCAAAACAGGTCCGAAATGGCTCAAAAATGGCCCAAAACAGATCTAAAATGACCTAAAAAACAGATCTAAATTAGTTCAAAATAGTCCAAAACAGGGCTAAATCGGTCCAAAATTGGTTTGGTGACGACGAAATTTGGAATTTAGGTCCATCGAAACGTCCAAAAATGGCAAAATCGGGAGCTGAATTATAAAGAAAATAGCCTGATTACAGGGATTTTGGAGAGCACTTTGTGCTGAAAATATGAATTTCCGAGTTTTTGGGGCCGAAAAATTACCCCGAGCTGCTCAAAAACTGCAATTTCAGAGCATTTTCAGGCGAATTCTCTCAAGCCAAAAATCTCAACTTTTGGACCAGGGGCACTGCCATTCTATTAGAGGTTTTACAGATTTTCGAGCGTGATTTTGAGCACACAAAATTATGAATCTTCCAGTTTTTGGAGTCCAATATGATGTGTTAAAAACGACGACAAATTCTCGTTTTAGGTGTGCAAATTTTGAATTGAGATCATTCAAGTTGGGAAAAATTGTGAAATTGGGAGCTAAAAACATAGAAAATCGGCTTAAAATGATGGTCTAGTTACAGGGATATAGGCTCTTCTTGTTATTTTGAGCCCAAAAATACGATTTTTGAAGTATTTTGAGCGCAAAACGCGGATTTTTTAAAGATATTTTGAGCCTAAAAAATATGATTTTCGAGGTATTTAGCACCCAAAAATAGCGCGTTTTTTTTTTATTTTTAAAGCTGTCTAGCACTGCTGAAACCTCATTTTCAGCCCATTTTCAGCAATTTCTCCTTCTAACAAACCTGGAATTGCGGGAGCCCATCGACGTGTGGCAAGTTGCCCAATCCCTTGTATCTCCACTGATAGAGCTCGGCGATTCTGGAAGAATATTGCATTTTTTTGGGGGCCGTTTTTGGATTTCTCAATTTTCGGCAATCTTAGAACTGTTTTGGGGTCCAAAATACCTCAAAAATCATGTTTTTATTCTCAAAATAACTAGAAAGTCAAGATTCAGGATTCAAAATACCTCAAAAATCGTATTTTCGGGCTTAAAATCACACACAAAAAAAATCAGTAAACCTCTAATAGAATGGCAGTGCCCAGCAGTCGTGAAATCCCATTTTTCACCTTACTAGCAGTACCAAAACGGCTTAGTACCATTTTCGAGCTCTAAATAACAAGAAAAGCACTGTTCTCAGCTCCAAAAGCTCAAAAATCAACATTTCCGAGTGGAAAGAGTAGAAATTCGCTGCTGGGAATTTAGTCGTTGATAAAGGAGAAGCGGAGACAGTTCTTATCAACTACCTCCTGTCAATTAAAAGAAGCGGAAATTGCAAAATTGGAAATGATTGGGTGCGGTAGAATTAGGGAGTTCGGAGATAATAGCAAATTTTCAGATGTTTTCAGTCATTTTTCACAATTTCGTAGGCCATTACTATTTTAGAGCCAAAATTGGGTATTTTATAGCTTAAATTCGCCTTTTAGAGCTAATATTAAGGTTTTAAAGCCAAAATTAGGTCTTTTAGAGCTAGAAATAGATCTTTTAGAGCCAAAATCAGGGTTTCCAGAGCTAAAATAGATCTTTTAGAGCCAAAATTAGGGGTTTCCAGAGCCAAAATTAGATCTATCAGAGCCAAATTTAGGGCTTTTAGAGCCAAAATTAGATCTTTCAGAGCCAAAATCAGGGTTTCCAGAGCTAAAAATAATAGATCTTTCAGAGCCAAAATTAGGGGTTTCCAGAGCTAAAAATAGATCTTTTAGAGCCAAAATCAGGGTTTCAAGAACCAAAATTAGGGGTTTCAGAGCTAAAAATAGATCTTTTAGAGCCAAAATTAGATCTTTCAGAGCCAAAATCAGGGTTTCAAGAGCCAAAATTAGGGGTTTCCAGAGCTAAAATAGATCTTTTAGAGCCAAAATCAGGGTTTCCAGAGCTAAAAATAATAGATCTTTTAGAGCAAAAATTAGGGCTTTTAGAGCCAAAATTAAGTATTTTAAAGCCGCCTAAAGTAGATCTTTTAGAGTCAAAAGGACTTTGCGATTTTTGGATCATTCTTAGTTAAAAACCCTCCGATTTTGAGCTTATTTCCAGCCATTTTGAACCGAAAATCACAATTTTCAGTCGCTATCGCATCGATTTCCGGTCGAAAAATGCGATTTGCAGGCAATAATTTTAAGCCGAAAATCCCTTAAATTTGAATTCATTTGAGTTAGAAAAATATGAGAAATTCGTTCTAAAATTCGTGATTTTCAGCTGCAATTCGCTTGAAATCGTTCAAATTACAAGATTTTCGACTTAAAATGACCTGAAAATTACATTTTCCGACCTAAAATCGTCGTATGACGATTTCGTTCGCATTTTCAGCCAAAACTTTCCAGCGAACAAAAAAGTTTCAAATTTCCAAATTTAACTATTTTTCTGGGGGTTTTTCGTCTCAAAATTCTTATATTCTCATTTTCAGCCTAAAGTCCAAAATTCCCAAAAACTCACTGCGCTCTCGCACGTCCTTGCCGATCCAGCTCGACGTTCGGCACACTCAACCTCACAAGTCTAGCGAACAACGACTGCTCCATGTTGGAGTACTTCTGGAATGCCTGATTCTGAACCACCGGTGGCAGCTGATGATGATCTCCAATCATAATCCACCGCTTCAGCCGATTGTGTCCGTCTTCTGGATTCTGAAGGAGCAGCGGGATGAAGGTTTCGACTTCGAGGATCTGCGCCGCTTCTTCCATCACAATGTTGTCGTATTTGAAGCCGAGTTTGACGAGTTCGTTGCGACGCAGTGCCGCATGCGTACACGTCATCGCGATGATCTTGGCTTCTTTGATCTGCAAATTGCTCATTTTGGGGATTACTGTAGTGTTTGGAAAATTCGAGATTCCGGTGATTTTAGCCCATTTTAAGCCTATTTCAAGCTATGTTCAGCCCAAATTTGGTCCATTCTCAATCTATTTTGATGGGAAATTGATCGTTTTAGTTCAAAAAAGTGCTATTTTCAGATGAGAATGAACCACATTTTTAGACTGGAAATTGCTCATTTTAGGCCATTACTGTAGTTTGGATTATTGTGAGATTACTGTAAGCTTTTAATTTTTTGAGCAGTTTTGAATTTTAGGGATTACTGTATTTTTGGAAAGTTCGAGATGCCCGGTGATTTTAGCACAGCGTTTAGCCTATTTTAAGATGTTTTAAGAGCCAATTTTGGATCATTTTAAGCCATGTTAAGCTCATTTTAAGCCGATTTTTTCAAATTTTGGACCATTTGAGCTGATTTTGACCTATTTTAAGCCGATTTTGGTCTAGTTTAGCCAATTTTAAGCCTATTTTAGACCAGTTTTGGACCATGCTAAGCCAATTATAGGCAAATCTAGCCAATTTTCAGGCTGTTTTAGCCCATTCTAAGCCGATTTCGGCCTATTTTAAGCCTATTTTGAACTACTTTAAGGCAAATTCGGCACATTTTGGATCATTTTAGCCCGATTTTCAGCCAATTCCGGGCTAGTTGAAGACAATTTTAGGTCGTTTTAGGCCTATATTGGAATGTTTTAAGCCAACTTAGGTCAATTTTCGACTAATTTAGACCAAACATCGACCATTTTGAGCCTACCTTAGCTATTCCGAGCCAATTTTCATGATCTTTGGTTCAATTTTTCACGATTTTTGGCTTTCGGAACATTCCCCAAAGCAAATTCCTCGCAATGCGCCCATTTCACCACCCAAAATACGGGGTGTCCCAGCCACCGTGATCCCACTCTTCCCAGGAGCACCAATGACCATACTTGGTGCTCATCAAGAGTCATAAAACCGTCACGAAGTCATAAAAGAAGGCGTCTCACACCTTACAGATGATGGATTCGTTCTATAGCTCCGCCCACCGGACCTAATATGGTCCATTCTTGAAGAGTCATTCCATAATTCATTCTAGAGCTCATTCGAGTCTTTTCTGAATTACGCCCTTCTAAGGATATGTACGCCTACACTCCCGACGTCTACATGCAGCAAGCGTCGCCGTCCTACCCAGTGATGAATTCGTCGAGCTCTTCTGGCTACTCTGGGTCGCCAATGGGTACTCCAATGGCATCTCCGAGCTTCCCAATGGCAGGATCCTTCCTTCAGGGACCACATCACATCCCCCAGCAGCCACAGCCCCAGCAATTACAACAAGTTCAGCAGCAGCAACAACAGATTCGAGGATTCGAGGAAGCAATGATGTAAGTTAAGGCCTTCAATAGAAGGGCCCCCCTCTAATACAGGTTTGACGGTAGAGGCTATAATTTGTAGTATTCCTTTAAGGGTGAATATTCAAAAGTTCATTTTAGACTCTATATAATTAGTAGTTTCATCTATAGGGGTAATTATAGGGTTTTGTTAATGAAATGTAGGTTTATGATGTTATCCGATAATGGAGCAGGTGCAAATTTCGAATTTTCGATACTGCCAAGAAGTAGCAAATTTACAAAGCTGTCAAATTTGAATTATGTCCGTAAATCGGCTAATTACAGTAGTCTATTCTAATTACAGTAAACTAACCCAAAAATTCAATTTTTTATACCTGCCTAGACAAAAAATTGAAAAATTCCAGAAAGTCCAATTTTTCAAAAATTTTGATCCTAAAAAATTCACTAATTATCAAGAAATCCGAAATTTTTAACAATCATTTTTTCGGATTTTTTGAAATTTCAAAAACTCTGAAAACTCCAAAAAACTCCGAAATTTCCAATTTTACTGTAGTTTGGGTTACTGTAGATTTTCAATTTTTGGAGGTTTTTGATTTTTAGGGATTCGAAAAATATGAGCAATTACAACTAGGCGGTACCAAAATCGTACTTTTTGGACCATTTTTCATAATTTTCGGATTGTTTTTCATGATTTTTGGTCCATTTTTCATGAATTTTGGACCATTTTTCATGAATTTTGGCTTATTTTTCATAATTTTTGGACTATTTTTCATGATTTTTGGACTATTTTTCATGATTTTTGGTCCATTTTTCATAATTTTCGGATTGTTTTTCATGATTTTTGGTCCATTTTTCATGAATTTTGGACCATTTTTCATGAATTTTGGCTTATTTTTCATAATTTTTGGACTATTTTTCATGATTTTTGGACTATTTTTCATGATTTTTGGTCCATTTTTCATAATTTTCGGATTGTTTTTCATGATTTTTGGTCCATTTTTCATGAATTTTGGACCATTTTTCATGAATTTTGGCTTATTTTTCATAATTTTTGGACTATTTTTCATGATTTTTGGACTATTTTTCATGATTTTTGGTCCATTTTTCATAATTTTCGGATTGTTTTTCATGATTTTTGGTCCATTTTTCATGAATTTTGGACCATTTTTCATGAATTTTGGCTTATTTTTCATAATTTTTGGACTATTTTTCATGATTTTTGGACTATTTTTCATGATTTTTGGTCCATTTTTCATAATTTTCGGATTGTTTTTCATGATTTTTGGTCCATTTTTCATGTATTTTGGACCATTTTTCATGACTTTTGGACAATTTTTCATGATTTTTGGTTCATTTTTCATGAATTTTGAATCATTTTTCATGATTTTTGGACCATTTTCATGATTTTTGGTCCATTTTTCATGATTTTTGGACCATTTTCATGATTTTCGGTCAATTTTTCAGCAAAAATTAGAACAAAATTTCAGCGCCCAACAATACTTTGCCTGGTACGGACACATGACCGCTATGCAAGCCGGTGCATTCCCAGCTTCTGCTTGCCACCCACACCAATTCTACCATCCCTACAGTATGACACCAGCCCTACAAGCTGCTGCTGCTTCTGATGCCAGACCCGGACAATCCGCACGTCTCCCATTCTCCAAATCCCAACTCGCAGCTCTAAACGAGCGATTCGACAAGAGCGACAGTATCAAAGTTGATGAGCGTCGCGAGATGAGCAAGAGGATCGGACTCAGTGAGGTACAGATCAAGGTCTGGTTCCAGAATCGACGATTCAAGTTGAGAAAGATCAAGAAGGCGCAGATGGAGATGGCTCAGATGGGAGGGCAGCAGACGCATCAGGATGACACTATGGATAGTGAGGGCGAGGAGGATGCCGACGAATAGCCGATTCTAGACTATTTTGAGCCCATTTTAACTCATTCTAAGCCTAGTTTAGGCGTATTTTGACCCATTTCAAGCCACTCTTAGACCATTTTTAGCCTATTTCAGCTGTAAGATGGTTATATTGTTTATGCTCTCAAATTTCATATCGAAATTTCTAGATATTTTATTGTATGACTCATTTTGATACATATCCTATACAAATGATCCCATACTCTTCCAAACTACCGTATATCCTCATTATTCCGCAAAAGACGTTTTCCTAATAAATTCCCCAAATTTTTCTGGGTTAAATTGGTAGCACATTGCTCAGCATTAGCAAAATCGGATTTTGGGCCTGCTTAGCAATAGCAATTTTTCAGTTTACCACTTTTTCAAAATCTACAGTAATCTACTTTCCGAAAATTCCAAATTTCAGAATTTTTAGCTTTTCTCGAACTTTCATAGGATCACTGTAGCTACAGTAATCCTCAAGCTTTCCGGATCCCAAACCTACCGTAATCTACTCTATAATTGCTCATTCTCGAAAACCTACAGTAATACTCAATCCTTTTTCAAAATAGCTACCGTAACCCGAGCTACAGTAATCCTCAAAATTTAGAGCAAAAAACCCTATAGAAGGCCCGGAATCTGAAGTTTTCCAAACGCTACAGTAATCCCTAAAAGTCAAAAAGGCTCAAAAAAATCGGAAAAATCTACAGTAATCTAAAGTAACCCGAAGCTCATTTTTAGCTCTTTTTTCGCAGTTTTAGGTCAAATTTCAGCTAATTTTTTCAGCCAAATTTTGTCTTTTCCCGCTTTTGCAGCTACAGTAATCTATAGTAACCCAAACTACAAACTAGCAGGACTCGATTTTCAGCAATTTTCTTTCTTGATTTTAAACCAATTTTTCAGCCATTTTTCTGAAAAAATTGGGAAAATTTAGCTCATTTTTAGTCAAATTTCAGCGTATTCAAGCCAATTTTCCATCAATTTTTGGATCATTTTTCATGATTTTTGGACCATTTTTCAGCAAAATTTCAAAACAGAGAAAAATTGCCCGTTTCCCATGACATTTTCCTAATAAATTCCCCCCATTTCCCCATGCTTTGTCAATCCAAAAATATGCTCTGCGTCTCCACCTAATATGCGCTATTTCGGCTTGCCCCTCTTCGAGGTACCTACCGTATTCAGACTGCAAAAAAAAAATACTCGCTAACTTGATATATTATGTTCCCTCCTCACAGCATTCTGCGTCTCTCTCTCTCTCTCTCTCTCTCCCCATTTTTCGCATAGCCTCGTGGTGCATTTAGGCTCCGCCCCCTTTCCCTCCTGCTAGCCGCCTAGTCATACATATTGTTTTTGCTTTGCCGTCGTGTCATTTTCTCTTATCTCTATAGCTTTATCTTTATCAGATTTGGCAATAATGACGCCTTCTAGAATCAAGATCCATTCTTTGAAAATTGTCTCCAGATGCTTCAGACTACGCTGATTCCGAAAATCCTAATTATTTTCTTCTAAAAAAACCAAGACTCTAGGCTCGATTTCTCTTCAAATTTCGAAACATTCCAAAACTTTAGAAAGCCTTCAAATTCTTGTCTATTTTCAATAAGCTGAAAATTTAACAAATATTTTTAGCTTGAATTCGCTCAAAATAGTCTAAAGTTGGCTTGAAATCGGCTAGAATAGGCTAAAACTAGCTTAAAATTGGCTGAAATCGGCTTAAAATAATCCATAATTGGCTCTTAAAATGGTCTAAAATT
>NC_013488.2:18092047-18097229 GCF_000004555.2 Caenorhabditis briggsae | reverse complement strand
CAAGAATGGACCATATTAGGTCCGGTGGGCGGAGCTATAGAACGAATCCATCATCTGTAAGGTGTGAGACGCCTTCTTTTATGACTTCGTGACGGTTTTATGACTCTTGATGAGCACCAAGTATGGTCATTGGTGCTCCTGGGAAGAGTGGGATCACGGTGGCTGGGACACCCCGTATTTTGGGTGGTGAAATGGGCGCATTGCGAGGAATTTGCTTTGAGGAATGTTCCGAAAGCCAAAAATCGGGAATAATTTTAGACTATTTTAAGAGCCAATTTTGGATTATTTTAAGCCGACTGTAGCGAATTTTAAGTTAGTTTTAGACCATTTTAAGCCGATTTCAGCCAATTTTGGAACATTTCGAGCGAATTCAAGCTAAGAATTTTTCGAGAAATTTCACCTCAAAATAGTTCATAATAGTTCGAATTTCAAGATTTTCGGATTTAAAATGACCTGAAAATCCTATGTTTCGACCTTGAATCGCCTAAAAATCATTATTTTGGCTTCGAAATGACTAGAAAATTGCTTTGACCATAGTTTGTGATTTTTAGCTTAAAATGTTCCAAAAATTCCATTTTTCAACTTGAAATGACTGAAAATAGCCCCAAAATCAAGGTTTTCAGCTTAAAATGATCCGAAAATCCCGAGGTTTTCGATCCAGGACGGATTTTTACACCGTTTAAGGTTACTGTAGACGAAAAACACTAAGGAATCAGCGTTTCTGAGGAGGACGATTTTAGACGCATTTTTGACTGAAATTCGATGAAAATATGAGTTTAATTTAAAGAAGCGCCGAAGGATTACTGTAGTTGAAAAATGAGCAATCTTGCTTTTTCTTTTCCATTTTCAAGCTCCTCCGTTTCAAAGCTCTTTCAAATTTCGGCCAACTTCAAAATGCCGACTCCTCGACAGAGTGGAATCACGAAGAAAGAAGCTCTAGCCATCATCCAACGATGCAAAGCTAGAGTCGCTGCGAGCTCCCGACGAGCACAAGGAACTCGTTTCACCGAGTTTCAATATTCAGTGCTCCAAGCTCGCTTCGCCGTCAAGCCGGCGCCAAAGGCTCGAGAGCAGAGTGCCCTGAGCCAGGCCATCGGGATGACTCCGAAACAAGTAGAAGACTGGTTCAAGCATACCAGCAAGAAGGCCAGCAAGTTCAAGAAGACCAAAGACAAGGCAGTTTTGAAGATCCTCAAGGATGCTAAGAAGGAGATTGGGAGATTCCCCAACACTCACTTATCGCTCAAGAACCGTGCCGTCTTGTGTGCTTGGTTCGAGATCCACAATAAGATCAGTGCCCCGGAGCAAGTGGAGCTGGCGAAAGAGCTGGGCATCAGATCCTTGTCGATACAGTACTGGTTCAATTCGAGAAGGAAGAAGATCAGAAATGGGAGAGGTGTGGAGGAAGCCGTTTATGATGATGATGACCCAGAGGAGGATGAGGATCCCCAAGATCAAGAAAATCAGGCTGATCTGGAGGATCAAGAAGATCAAGACCAAGATGAGCAAGTCCAGGCTGACTTGGAAGAGCCAGAAGACCAAGATTCCACAGATTCCAAAGCCGACCATGACGACGAGGGACGCCAGGAGGAGAATCTGGAAGAGATACCAGAAGATCAAGAAGAGCAGGATCCAATGGAGGATGCTGAGGACGAGCTGGAAGATCCAGAAGATCAAGAAGAGCAGGATCCAATGGAGGATACTGAGGACGAGCTGGAAGATCCAGAAGACCAAGAAGAGAAGGATCCAATGGAGGAAGAAGATCCCGCTGATTTGGAAGAACCAGATGCTCAAAATCCCATGGATTCAGAAGACGATGAATCTCGTCAGGCTGAGAATCTTCACGAGCTACCAGAGCATCAAGAAGACCAAGAGCCAATGGAAGAGCTTGCTGATTCAAATGGCCAGGAACTGGACTTTCAGAGTCTTGTTGAGAATGGAGGAGCTGAGGATCAGAAGCAGAATCTCCCAGAGAACCAGGATGTCGTCAACAGAGAGATGCTACAGAATCCAGAAGATCTAGAGGAGCCAGATGCTGTTGAGGATGCTTCAGAAGACCCAGAAGACCCAGAGGAGCCAGTTGTCGATGCGGATGCTCCAGAGGGTCCGGCTCCAGATCAAGCTCCAGATTTTCACATCAATCAATGGCCAGAGGAAGATCAAGATGCTCAATTTGGCCGTCAAGCTCCTGATAATGAGGATGGCATGGCTGCAGATCGTCCGGGCCGCTTCAGAGAAGGCCGAGAGCTTCCACAGGGACTGAATCAGCACCAAATTGATTACCAGAACGATTTGTTCATGGATTTTTAGAGGTAGGTAGGTAGAACCCTGTAATAGAAGGGCACCCACACTGTCAACTCTAAGCTCAATTATCTCGATTCTTATGCAAGTTATCAAGAATGTGTCAACTGATAAAACGCTTATCATAATATCACCAACATTTTATCAGTTGACCCAGTTTTTAATCTTTCATAGGAATCGATATAATTGAGCTCAAAGTTGACGATTTGGGTGGCCTTCTATTAGAGTGAATACGGTAGTTAATTGAATAATAATTTTCAGAGAAAGCGGCTTATCAGCAATTGATCATTCGATACTTCATGTCCAATGATCCGTCCTGTAGCTATTTCTTTGGTGCGTTTGATTGACTATTTTTTTTGACTATTTTTTATTTTTGACTAGTTAAGACTAATTTTCGCTCACTTTTGATTAATTTTAGTCCATTTTTGACCAATTTCGACTACTTTTGACTCATTTTGGATCATTTTTGACTGACTTTGGACCATTTTTGACTCATTTAGGTCCATTTTTGACTGATTAAGATCCATATTTTGGCTGATTTTGGACCATTTTTGATCAATTTTTGACTAATTTAGACTAATTTTTGGTTTATTTTGACTGATTTTGGACCATTTTTGACTGATTTTGGACCATTTTTGACTCATTTAGGTCCATTTTTGACTGATTAAGATCCATATTTTGGCTGATTTTGGACCATTTTTGATCAATTTTTGACTAATTTAGACTAATTTTTGGTTTATTTTGACTGATTTTGGACCATTTTTGACTAGTTTTGGATTAATTTATGGCTGATTTTGGACCATTTTTGACTAATTTTGGACCATTTTTGACTGATTTTGGACCATTTTTGACTCATTTAGGTCCATTTTTGACTGATTAAGATCCATTTTTTGGCTGATTTTGGAACATTTTTGATCAATTTTTGACTAATTTAGACTAATTTTTGGTCCATTTTGACTAATTTTGGACCATTTTTGACTAGTTTTGGATTAATTTATGGCTGATTTTGGACCATGTTTGACTCATTTAGGTCCATTTTTGACTGATTTTGGACCAATTTTGACTAATTTTCGACCATTTTTGACTGATTTTGGACCATTTTTGGCTAATTTAGACTATTTTTTGGACCATTTTAGCTGATTTTGGACCATTTTTGACTAGTTTCAACTAATTTTTGGTCCATTTCGACTCATTTAGGACCATTTCTGACTAATTTTGGACCATTTTTTTACTAATTTTTGGCTAATTTAGGATCATTTTTAACGATTTGTTTAGTTTGAAGAATGAGATTCCCAGAAAAAAGTCATTTTTTTCAGAATTCCTTTAATTGCACATCGTCTGAAGCTTCAAATGTTATTCTATGTGATATAAAGTCCTCCCTATGCAAGGAAAAATCCCTAAATTTGGATTTTTGATTTTTTTCCTCAAAGATTCCTATGATTCTATCAACTTTATACCTATTTTCCCCCTATTATTTTCCCCAAAAATCCCTAATTTTCACTAATTTTCAAAATCTCCCTCTTACCAATAAATACTCGGTTCGATCCTTTCCATTTCTCAAAAGCTCGAAAGCTCTGAACTCATCGAGTTTCTCGAAAATTCCTTCGATATGACGCCAACAAGAGTGAGCCACCTTCAGATCCTCCGTGTTGTTTCCCTGGAAATCAAAAATTGAGCGAACTGTAGATTACGGTAGATTTTCACTTTTTTTTTGATTTTTGAATTTTAGGGATTACTGTAGCGTTTCGGATATTTGAGATTCCAGAATTTCTGTATTTTTCTTTTCAGTTTTTGTTGTTCATATTTTGAGAATTACTGTAGATTGGGTTACGGTAATCAGGGGATTACTGTAGTTTTAGAAAATGAGCAATCCGAGTAGACTACTGTAGGGTTGGAATTCCGAAAGCTGAGGATTACTGTAGACTTTCAAAATTCCAAAATTTAGAATATTACTGTAACTACAGTAATCCTTTGAAATTTCTGAAAAAAATTCAAATTTTTGTTATTTTTGATTTTCTGGAATTTTTGATTTTTTTGGATTTTTGAGTTTCTGAATTTTCTGAATTTTCGATATTTGGATTACTGTAGTTTCAGAAAATGAGCAATCATAGTAGGTTACGGTAGATTTGGAGTTTCGAAAACTGAGGATTATTGTAACTACAAAACTGAGGATTACTGTAGATTACTGTAACTACTGAGGATTACTGTAACTACAGTAATTCTTTGAAATTTCTGAGAAATTGAAATTCTGCAATTATTGGATTTTTAGATTCCTGAAATTTCGAATTTTCGATAATTTCGAATTTTTGATAATTTTGAATTCCGAAATTTAAGATTAAAACCTTTTTGTGAATATTTCTAGGCAGTTTCAATCATCGAAAATCACGAATTTTCGGTAGTTTTTCAGTCAGAAAATCTGATTTTCAGCTTTTTTGGGTACAAAATTCATAATTTTTCAGTTAAACTCGCCTAGAAATGCTTAGAAATCGATTTTCATCGTTTTCTCCAAATTTTCGGCGTATTTTTTATGATTTTTAGCTCGATTTAAGCCAATTTCGGATCATTTTAAGCTGATTTTAGCCGATTTTGGACCTGTTTTGGGCCATTTTAGGCCGATTTAAACTCAATTTAAGAAAATTTCGGACCATTTTAAGCCAATTTTAAACCAATTTTATACGTTTTTGGACCATTTTATGCCGATTTAAACTCATTTTAAGCCGATTTTGGGCCATTTTCAGCTAATTTTAGTTGATTTTTAGCCAATTTTCGCCGATTTTCGCCGATTTGGGACCATTTTAGGCCGATTTCAGCTGATTTCTAGCTAATTTCGGATTATTTTAGACCTGGTTTTGATCATTTTAAGCCAATTTTAGCCGATTTC
>NC_013488.2:18088544-18091901 GCF_000004555.2 Caenorhabditis briggsae | reverse complement strand
CGTGAGCCAGTCCCTTTGCACTCGTCTGAGCCAAGAACTCCTCCCACGCACGGCACACCGAGAATCGAAAGAAGTATCCAGCGTTCTCACATGTGTACGCGACGTCTCCGACCACTTTCAAAGCCTTGGCGAGCTTCTCAACGCTATTCATAAGGCTAAGACGCTCCTTGAGCACGTAGTTGACGCGTCCGTATCTCGAAAAGTCCTTTTCCGTCTCCAGAGCCTCCTCTCCATGACCCATACGAAGCAGATGACGTTCGTCGACGTCGAGGGCGATGATCTTCTCGAAGAGCTGATTGAGAGCCTGGTTGGAGTGCGTGACGATGAGGGTTCGTTGATTCGGCCAGTTGTGGTAGATGTTGGAGATGATTTGCACGGCGACGTCGGTTTTACCCGTTCCTGGAAATATTGGAATTCGATTTATAGGGACATAATTGCTCATTTTCTAAAACTACAGTAATCCAAAAGTCGAAAAATCGAAAATTCCAGAAATCCGAAAATTTTGAACTTCTGAAATTCTGAAAATTCAAAAAGTCAAAAATTCGAAAACTCCAAAAATTCCAGAATTTCGAGAATTTTCGAAAAATCAAAAATTACAAAACTGTGAATTTTTTTCAGAAATTTTAAAGGATTACTGTAGTTACAGTAAATTTCTAAATTTTGGAATTTTGAAAGTCTACAGTAATCCTCAGCTTTCGGAATTCCAACCCTAAATTAGTCTACTCAAATTGCTCATTTTCTACAATAATCCCCTGATTACCGTAACCCAATCTACAGTAATTCTCAAAATATGAACAACAAAAACTGAAAAGAAAAATACAGAAATTCCGGAATCTCAAATATCCCAAATCTACAGTAATCCCTAAAATTCAAAAATCTTTAATTTTTGGATCATTTTCTATCAATTTTAGCCATTTTCCTGGATTTTTGAGTCATTTTTTTTAGTAAATTCCTGATTTTAAGCCAATTTTCACCAATTTTCAGTCAAACTTGCACTACAAACTACATTTTCAGCTTCAAAAATGTGCGTGATAGCCAATTTTTGTGAGATTTTCTATCAATTTTGAGCAATTTCAAGCAATTTCAAAACGATTTTCAGTCATTTTCCACTCAAAAAATCAATAAAATCCTACCCGGCGGTCCCACAACCATCGTCAGCCCCGGCTGCATTCCCGACTTGATCGCTTCCACTTGCGCCGGCGTGAACTGCACCTGGTTCTTGTTCGGCGAATAGGCGTACGGTGTGTTCTTCTTCCGCACCAACGGCGTTACAGTAATCGTTCGAAGCTCCGCCTCCTTGGCTTCCACATCCTGACGACGTTCCAGCTCGGCGAATCGAAGTTTGAACGGTGGGACGACGTCAGAATCTCCACAAGTCGTCTCAATTTTATACCCCGGGAAGCTCTGCTTAACATGATCCAGTGACAAGAATGTGTCGTTGAAGTCTAGCTCGGGCACCGCACTGGATAGTTTCGAATAGTGTGCACTATCCGGCTCGCCATACCCCAGAATCACATCTGTCAGCCAGTCGGGCACCACACATTCCGTATTCAGAAGATCTCGAATCGTCTGGAGGACCGCCTTGAAGTTGTTGGTCTTCGAATCGCGTCGGACGAGCAGATTGAAGCTATCGTAGATATCACTCTTATCACTTTGCTCCATGTCCAGACGATATTGATTCGGGTCCAACAGCAGTCGGAATTTCCGCACATCGCCTGGAATCTTGGCCTTCTTCTCGTAGCTCGTGTACTCTTCGAGGAGGTGTCCCTCGGTGTCGAGCATTCCTTCGACATCACATCCACGAACGGATAGAACCTCGATTTGCTCGGCGAATGGGCGACGGACGTCGAATTTGAGACCGGTGGCGCTTCGACGGGATCTGCGAAACGGGGATAATCAGGTTTTGGTTAATTTTGGACCATTTTTCATGATTTTTGGACCATTTTTCATGATTTTTGGACCATTTTTCATGATTTTTGGACCATTTTTCATGATTTTTGGACCATTTTTCTTGATTTTTGGATCATTTTTCATGATTTTAGAGCCATTTTTCATGATTTTTGGATCATTTTTCATGATTTTAGAGCCATTTTTCATGATTTTTGAGCCATTTTTCATGCTTTTCGGACCGTTTTTCATGATTTTTGAACCATTTACCATCAATTTTCGTCTCTTTCTCTGGCTTTTTGGGTCATTTTTTCAGCAAAATTTCGTTTTTAACTTATTTAGCAGTGCCACACTCACCTACACGTCACCAAAAAGCAGACATCATGTCTTCTGAGATTCTCCCACTCTTGTCGAATGTCCTGACGTCTTCCAATGTTGACAGTGACGACTCCACGGACGACAGCCGGCGATTTCTCACCGACCAGCGGTTTGGCGACCTCCGTTATTTGAAAATGCTCAATGGGAAGTGCCATTTTGGCCCAGCCGGCGAACACCGTCTCGTTTCGCGTCTCGTGTTGGAACGGCTTCATTCGGAAGAGCACGTCTTCTAGGTCTTGGCGGATTTCGTCTGGAAAATTGAATTTTAGGGTCTGTAAAATGTTATCATGACTAGAAATTAGGGTTTTCAACCACTTTTCGAGCCAAAATCATTTTTGAGCGATTTTGAGGCAGGGAAAGCTGAAATTAATGATTTTTAGCTCATTTTTATCAATTTTCAAGGTCTAAATTCGTGTTTTTCGAGGCGATTTTTGCCTTTTAAAATCAATTTTTTTAGCAAATTTTCTCGATGATTGCTGAGCCGAAAATAAGTTTTTTCAAGCATTTTCAGAGCCAAATTCGGCCAACAATCGAACTTTTAGACGTTCCAGAGCTCAACTCACAAGTAGATTCCAACTGGAACAAATTGAAGTTCCTCAACAGATAGTCGTGAAGTGTCAGAAACTGCAAATTCAGCTTGTCGAGTGCCAGTACTCCGTCTCCTGTGTAGCTCTCATAGGGGACAATATTCTCGTCCCAAATCACTTTTTCCGTTGGAAATAGGGGTTTTTCGTTGAGTTGGGTCAACTGATTGGGACGTCGTTCGCAGTGGAGGGTGATCGTTTCGACGAGATGATCGTGTGGGAAACGGGCGAGAAGATCCGAGTGTTGGGTGGTGTCATCTGGAGGATAATAGGACAGTTTGCGGTTTTAGCAGAACCAAAATCTAGGTTTTAATCTAGATTTTTAGGCTGAGCAATCCCAAATACCGATTACCGTAAAAACTCTATTATGGGGTTATTCAGGGAGTCGGCAAAAAAGGAAAAAAAACTCTGCGAAAACTCGGAGAGTGTTCTAATCTGGCTGAAACTTTGGGGAAAACTGGAGAAAACTATAGGAAACATTTTGCCAAAGTTCGGGGTCAAAATATCA
>NC_013488.2:18081326-18088444 GCF_000004555.2 Caenorhabditis briggsae | reverse complement strand
CCGACAATTGAGTATTTTCAAAAAAAAATTTTGGTCTCATTGTTACAAAAATGGAATTTTCAAACTTTTTCCAGTCAAAATTCGTCATTCCTAGAGGTTTTCACTGAAAAAAAAACGCTGGAAATTCGAATTTTCGGTCTTTTTTGAGCGATTTTCGGGCTGAATTCATGTTTATTAGCTTAATTTTATGCTGTTAGTGCTGCTAAGTTTTGGGTATTTTAGAGCTATTTTGGCAGGAAAAAATCTTAAAAATCGAGTTTATTCCTGAAAAATCCCCCGTTTTTAAAGTAGCTGCAAATCACGAAACTAGCTCAAGACAGCCAGAATTCTATCAAAAATTCACAAGAAAAACGAGATTTTTAGCGGTTTTGGTCAATTTTTGTTGAAATTATCAGATTTTTCAGCCATTTTTTGGAATTTAAAAGTTCAAAATCGTAAAAATGGCTGAAAAATCTAAAAATTCTACCAAAAATTGACCAAAAAAACGCCCGAAATATGAGCGAATTTCCAAGTGGCTGGCGTGCCTTTGGCGCGTTTTGAATTTCCTCGATTTGAAGCGTTTTTGGGTCATTTTGGAGCATTTCAAATGGGGGTTTCCCATGATTTTGGGAGATTTTCGAACATTTTTAGGCAAAAAGAAGCTCTTATTTTTGTGATTTTCAGCTCATTTCAGACTAGTTTTCATCAATTTTTCGTTTGGACCATTTTCGGTAGCTTTTAAATTATTTTTTTTTTCGATTTTGATAATTAAAATTTCATTTTTAATCAATTATAGCTGAAATTTATGATTTTCAGGTCATTTTTGTCATATACAGATCAGTTTTTAGACTGAAAAAACTCGTTTTTCTCTAATTTTCTCTAATTTTTGAGATGATTTCAGCCAAAACTAACCCCTCTTCCTGAAGCGACAGCTCTAGAACTCTGCGGAAAAAGCCCGAAAACTCGTCGGCTTTCTTCGAAAAGCACGCCCACGCATCGAGACTTCTCTCGCGGAACTTCTCATTCACCATCACCACAATCGACAGATTATAGGCTTTGGAAGCCGATTGGGCCTGATAATTAGGCCATAAATACTCTTCCAAGTACTGCGAAAACTCCAGCATCATGATTTTTCGCGAGTTAAACTGTGTCTTTAGCATCTCGTTCTCATAGATAATGTCAATAAGTTTGGCGTCGAACTTCTCATGGGTTTCCTTGGTGAATGGAGCCCAATACTTGGCGGCAACCTGAGAAAATTTGAATTTTTGGAAAATTTTCAGGTTTTTTCCCGCTTTTCTGACTTGCAGAAGTATTCTTAAATCCGAAAAATTGGAGTTTTTTGCATTGTTAGCTTCTAAAAATCCATTTTTTGCAGAACTTTAGGAATTTTCAATTTTTAAGAAAAAATTGAATTTCAAAAAACTACCCCCGATATGGTATCATTCTCGATGGCTCCTCTCGTCACCACTGTCTCCTGGTGACGCTTTGTAACCATTCCTTTGTCTGAAAAAAATTTCTTTTGAAAATTTTCGAAAAAAATCATATTCCCGGCGATTTTCAAGGGCTAAAATTTCAAAAAATCAAATATCCGGCCTGAAAACAAGATAGAATATGCAAAAAATTAATGATAAACAAGGTTTTTCAAGAATCAAAAAAAAATTTTATGAAAAAATCCCATTTTCGCCATTTCGAACTGATTTTCAGGGGCTAAAGCATAGAAAAATCAAAAATTCGGGTTGTTTTTGTCTTATTTAGTACAAAACTGATAAGAAAACAGGCGATTTTAGTGATAAACAGGTGCAAAACAATAATTTTGTTTGAAAAAAAAATCTTTTTCGAAAAACAGGGTTTTGCGCCAAGAGGGATGCTGGCGCATTTGTGGTGCATGCTTGGCGCACTTTCGGTTTCCGGCGGGAAATTAAAAAATGGCAGAGAAACCGATTTTAATCGAATTTTCAGCAATTTTCAGGACATAAAATAGAAAAATAATTTATTTTTCATGAAAAATACAGGTCACAATTTAAATTCAACTCTCTCATCGAGCCACGTGGATTCCGACACCTTTTCAGCAGCGACCATTCGTCGTTCAAGCACTGTCACCTCGTCGTTTCGATCGACTAGAATGATTGTGTGCGAGCGGGTACCGTATCTGGAAAATTTAAAATTTTGAAAAAAATTCAAATTTCCCGTCAATCCACCTTCTAGTCTCGGGAAATCGCACGAAAATCGATGTCAGGGGCCTATAGACGTCTCCAGGGAACCCGGTTTGCACCCGAATTTGCTCATCGGGGAAGCATTGCGTTTGACACGTGGCAATTTCAAAAAGCCGCCCGAAAATTTCCTCTCGCTCCAGTTGGTCCGAGTTTTCTAGGCTCTTTTGGAAGAGTTCTAGGCCATATTCGGCCTTTTTGAATGGAATATGAGGGGGACTGTTGGAATACACGTGGAATTCTGAAAATTTCAGAAAATTGGGTTTCCGAAATTCTGAGTTTTCAGAATATTCGAAATTCAAAAATTCAATAATTTAGAACATCTGATTTTTCAATTTTTTGTTTTCTTTTAAATTTCTGAATTTCCAAATTTCTGAATTCCGGAATTTCTGAATTTCTGAATTTCGGATTTCTGAATTTTCGAGTTAATGAACTTCTGAATTTTCGAGTTTTCTGGAATTTCTGAATTTCTGAATTTCTGAATATCTGGCTTTCTGAATTTCAGAATTTTTGAATTCCTGAATTTCCGATTTTTTGAATGGGATATATTTGAATTTTTGGAATTTCGAAATTTCGAAATTCTGAAATTTGAAAATTTCTTATTTTTGAAAATTTAACAAAATCGAAATTCCTGGAATTCTAGTGGATCCAATTTTTGGAAATTTCTGAATTTTTGAATTTCGGAATTTTTTAATTTTTGAATTTCTGAATTTTTAGATTTCAGAATTTCGAAATTCTAAAATTTTAAAAACTTTTGATCTCAGAAAATTAGAAATTTTGGAATTCTGGAAAATCCGATATTTTTCTTTTTTTCAATTTTTTCGAAATTCCAAAATTTTGAAATTTTGAAAATTTGAGAAAATCGAAATTCCTGGAATTATGGTGGTTCCATTTTTCGGAAATTTCCGATTTTTTGAAATTCTGAATTTCCGAATTTCAGAATTTCGGAATTTTCGAATTTCCGAACTTCTGGAATTTTCGGATTTTTAAATTTTTGAATTTCTGAATTTCTGAGTTTTCGGAATTTCTGAATTTCCGAATTCCCGAATTTCTGAATTTCTGAAATTTCAGAATTTTTAGAATTTTCGAATTTCTGGAATTTCTGAATCTCCGAATTTCAGAATTTCAGAATTTTTGAATTTCAGAATTTTATAATTTTTGAATTTCTGGAATTTTCAGAATTTCGGAATTCTCAATTTTTCAATCTTTGAATTTTCGAAATTTTCGAATTTCTGAATTTCCAATTTTCCTGAAATTTTCATAAATTCTCAAAAACTCACTATCCTCCCATTTAACGACTTCAACATCCCTCACCAACTGATTCGTGAGACTTCTGACCTCAAAAAGTCCCGTATTCGCATTTTTCTCGATTCCAACAAATTGGAATCCATTGAATTGCTCAGCTTTAATTTTTAGATTTTCTAGAAATTCCAAACTTTCAGTTTTCAAAAAATCATTGACGATTCCGCCTCGGCTTGGAGCATTCGTGTGTTTTGTGTCGATTGGTTGAGTGATCGAAAGGAGCATTCCGATTTTGCCACGTGGATTGATTCCTGAAAATTTGAAAAATCTAGTTTCAAGAATTCTGAAAAATCTAAATTACTCAATATCTGGAATTTCTGATTTTTTGAATTTCAGAAAATTCCGAACCAAAAAATAGAAATTCAAAATTTTCGTTTTTTCAAAAATTCAGACTTTTTTGGATTCTCTTGAGTTTTCTGATTTTTTTTCAAATTTTCAGTGAATTTAGACATATTTTGAGCTCAAAAAGTCCCTCACCCAACCAAGTGCCCCGTGCCACATCCTTCTCATCCACCCCGCTCAGAATCCCATCGTGCCAGTGGATTTTCGCAGTTGGACGGTCCAAATCCTCATCTCGATTATTTAAAAGTATCAATTTATACTTTTCATCGGGCGACGTTGCCACTTTTATAAATCCTATGCACATTTTTTTTGGGCTGAAAATGTGTAGTTTGTAGTGAAAAACTGGCGGAAAATTGCAGAAAATCGGTTGAAATTCACCTAAAAAATTGAAATTTGACACTGCTGGGCAGTAGCAAAATCTAGATTTTCCTCAATTTTCGCCTAACTTCAGCGATTTTCAGTGCCAAAATTACAGTTCACAACTGCTGTTTCAGGAAAAATTGTAGTTTGTAGTGAAAAATCAGTGAGAAATTGCAGAAAAATCTGAGAAAATTGTACAAAAAATTGGAATTTGACACTGCAAATATCAATTTTGGTACTGCTTAGCGTAGCAAAATTGGATAATTTTGACCTATTTATGTATAAAACGGTCTGATTGTTTCATTTTCATAGCTAAAAATGTAAAAAATCAGGAAAAAATGTAGTTTGTAGTTAAAAAACGGTAAAAATTTGCAAAAAAAATCCGCTGCAAATAACCTAAAACTTGAAATTTGACACTGCATTTTGGATTTTGCACCTGCTAGGCAGTAGCAAAATCGCATTTTGGTACTGCTTGGCAGTAGCAAAATTGGATAATTTTGACCTATTTACGTATAAAACGGTCTGCTTGTTTCATTTTCATAGCTAAAAATGTAAAAAACAGGAAAAAATGTAGTTTGTAGTTTAAAAACCGTAAAAATTTGCAAAAAATCCGCTGCAAATAACCTAAAACTGGAAAGTTGACACTGCATTTTGGATTTTGCACCTAGGCAGTATCAAAATCGCATTTTGGTACTGCTTGGCAGTAGCAAAATTGGATAATTTTGACCTATTTCATTCAAAATTGGTATAATTTTTTTACCTTCTTGAAGCTGAAAATGTAAGAAATTAGGAAAAAATGTAGTTTGTAGTTAAAAAAAAGTAAAAATTTGCAAAAAATCCGCTGAAATCAACCCAAAAATTGAAAATTCGACACTGCAAATTTCAATTTTGGGCTAATTTCGACCAATTTTTGCATAAAATAAGCTGAATTTCACATTTTTCTAGCTGAAAACCATTAACCACTAGTCGGAAACGTACTTTGTAGTGAAAAATTGCAGAAAAAAGAACCAAAATTGAGAATTTGACACTGCAAAATTCAATTTCTTATCTGCCGGACAGTAGCAAAATCCCATTTTAATACTGCTTAGCAGTAGCAAAATAGCCTAATTTTTGCCTACTTCATTCAAAAATGGCCCGATTTTTACACTTTTGTAGCTGGAAAGACCTAAAATTAGAAAAAAAATGTAATTTTGAGTTAAAAACCAGTGAGAACTACGAGAAAACCACGAAAATTGACCGAAAACCGCAATTTCTTAGTACCAATTTCAAATTTTACACCTGCTAAGCAGTAGCAAAATAGACTAATTTCGACCAATTTTTGCACAAAATGGCTCGATTTTTTCATTTTTTGGGGTTAAAAATGTAGTTTGTAGTGAAAAATCGTTGATAGAAATTTTACATTGCAAAAAATCCAGTTTTTGCACCTGCCCAGCTGATTTTTGGTACTGCTTAGCAGTGGTAAATTTCAATTTTGACACTGCTTGGCAGTAGAAAAATCTTTATTTTTCGCCACATTATAGGCTAATTTTGACCTATTTATTTGGAAAAATGGTCTGATTTTCATTTAAAAAATCACAGGAAAATACAAAGTACACGGCAAAAATAAAGAAAAAAATGCAACTTTCAGGGACAATTTCATCAGTACATGAGTATTTATCATCATTTTACGAGTGATCATAGATCACAAAAACCGGTTTTTTTTACAGAAAACATGCTACAAAAAAACAATTATCTCGATTTATTATGATTCCTCTTAAAATGTAGGCGTCGATTCGCCAGACTATCAGTACTGTAGGAGCATTCTGGACATGCGTAGATGCCTCCTTTCACTTTTACAGCACGTTTCAGACGGAGCACATGGTTCGTTTGTTGGCCGTGTCTGGAAAAATCGATAATTAGGATTAAGGTCAGAAATTGGGGGTTTTTGACCACTTTTAGAGCCAAAAATCCATCATTTTTTCGAGATTTTGACTATGAAAATGCTGAAAAAATGTCGATTTTCATCATTTTTGGTTCATTTTCCATGTTTTTTGGTTCATTTTTCATGATTTTTGGATCATTTTTCATGACTTTTGGTTCAATTTCCATGATTTTTGAGCCATTTTTCATGATTTTTGGATACTTTTTCATGATTTTTGGATACTTTTTCATGATTTTTGGACCATTTTTCATGATTTTTGGAACATTTTTAATGATTTTTGAGCCTTTTTTCATGATTTTTGGCTCATTTTTCATGATTTTAGACCACTTTTAATAAATTTTGAACCATTTTTAATGATTTAAAAAAATCAGTTTTTTCAGCATTTTTAGAGCCACAATCGGGGCATTTTTTGAGATTTTGCTCTACCTATACAACGCTTTTCGATTTGCAAAGCTGTTTTGGCACTCGAAGCATACGAATTCTCTTCTTCTGATTGTCCAGAAAGGTTCCCTCTAGATTTGTCACTGTGAATGGCTCCAAAATCCCAAATTCCGACGAATTCTGAATCCCAGAAGACGTCGGAAGGCTCGGAACGTCTCCAGATCGTCGTTCAGAATATTTAAATTCCCGCGTTTTGTGTTTCGTGGCGATTCCATGCCGCCAGAGTCCTTTTCGATTGTTGAACGACTGTCCACAGGTGAAACAGAAGACTTGGGAAGGATTAGATGGTGATGACGTCATCTGGAATTGGGAGGCGAGGACTTCTGGAGAGTTGAAATCATCAGAAGACGTTGCTGGGATAGAGAAGTCGTCCGTTGGATTCAGATAGTCGTGCTGGATGAAAATTCGGAGATTTTTTGGGGTTTTTAGTGGATTTTAAAGCAATTTAGGCCATTTTCTAGAAAATCCAAATATTTCAAAAAAAATTTTTTTCTTCAAAGTATTCAAAAATTCAAAAAATTAGAAATTCTCACCACAAAACCCTTTCCTCCAAAAATCCACCA
>NC_013488.2:18066939-18080269 GCF_000004555.2 Caenorhabditis briggsae | reverse complement strand
GGTTTTTTGTTACAAAAATGGAATTTTCAAACTTTTTCCAGTCAAAATTCGTCATTCCTAGAGGTTTTCACTGAAAAAAAAACGCTGGAAATTCGAATTTTCGGTCTTTTTTGAGCGATTTTCGGGCTGAATTCATGTTTATTAGCTTAATTTTATGCTGTTAGTGCTGCTAAGTTTTGGGTATTTTAGAGCTATTTTGGCAGGAAAAAATCTTAAAAATCGAGTTTATTCCTGAAAAATCCCCCGTTTTTAAAGTAGCTGCAAATCACGAAACTAGCTCAAGACAGCCAGAATTCTATCAAAAATTCACAAGAAAAACGAGATTTTTAGCGGTTTTGGTCAATTTTTGTTGAAATTATCAGATTTTTCAGCCATTTTTTGGAATTTAAAAGTTCAAAATCGTAAAAATGGCTGAAAAATCTAAAAATTCTACCAAAAATTGACCAAAAAAACGCCCGAAATATGAGCGAATTTCCAAGTGGCTGGCGTGCCTTTGGCGCGTTTTGAATTTCCTCGATTTGAAGCGTTTTTGGGTCATTTTGGAGCATTTCAAATGGGGGTTTCCCATGATTTTGGGAGATTTTCGAACATTTTTAGGCAAAAAGAAGCTCTTATTTTTGTGATTTTCAGCTCATTTCAGACTAGTTTTCATCAATTTTTCGTTTGGACCATTTTCGGTAGCTTTTAAATTATTTTTTTTTTCGATTTTGATAATTAAAATTTCATTTTTAATCAATTATAGCTGAAATTTATGATTTTCAGGTCATTTTTGTCATATACAGATCAGTTTTTAGACTGAAAAAACTCGTTTTTCTCTAATTTTCTCTAATTTTTGAGATGATTTCAGCCAAAACTAACCCCTCTTCCTGAAGCGACAGCTCTAGAACTCTGCGGAAAAAGCCCGAAAACTCGTCGGCTTTCTTCGAAAAGCACGCCCACGCATCGAGACTTCTCTCGCGGAACTTCTCATTCACCATCACCACAATCGACAGATTATAGGCTTTGGAAGCCGATTGGGCCTGATAATTAGGCCATAAATACTCTTCCAAGTACTGCGAAAACTCCAGCATCATGATTTTTCGCGAGTTAAACTGTGTCTTTAGCATCTCGTTCTCATAGATAATGTCAATAAGTTTGGCGTCGAACTTCTCATGGGTTTCCTTGGTGAATGGAGCCCAATACTTGGCGGCAACCTGAGAAAATTTGAATTTTTGGAAAATTTTCAGGTTTTTTCCCGCTTTTCTGACTTGCAGAAGTATTCTTAAATCCGAAAAATTGGAGTTTTTTGCATTGTTAGCTTCTAAAAATCCATTTTTTGCAGAACTTTAGGAATTTTCAATTTTTAAGAAAAAATTGAATTTCAAAAAACTACCCCCGATATGGTATCATTCTCGATGGCTCCTCTCGTCACCACTGTCTCCTGGTGACGCTTTGTAACCATTCCTTTGTCTGAAAAAAATTTCTTTTGAAAATTTTCGAAAAAAATCATATTCCCGGCGATTTTCAAGGGCTAAAATTTCAAAAAATCAAATATCCGGCCTGAAAACAAGATAGAATATGCAAAAAATTAATGATAAACAAGGTTTTTCAAGAATCAAAAAAAAATTTTATGAAAAAATCCCATTTTCGCCATTTCGAACTGATTTTCAGGGGCTAAAGCATAGAAAAATCAAAAATTCGGGTTGTTTTTGTCTTATTTAGTACAAAACTGATAAGAAAACAGGCGATTTTAGTGATAAACAGGTGCAAAACAATAATTTTGTTTGAAAAAAAAATCTTTTTCGAAAAACAGGGTTTTGCGCCAAGAGGGATGCTGGCGCATTTGTGGTGCATGCTTGGCGCACTTTCGGTTTCCGGCGGGAAATTAAAAAATGGCAGAGAAACCGATTTTAATCGAATTTTCAGCAATTTTCAGGACATAAAATAGAAAAATAATTTATTTTTCATGAAAAATACAGGTCACAATTTAAATTCAACTCTCTCATCGAGCCACGTGGATTCCGACACCTTTTCAGCAGCGACCATTCGTCGTTCAAGCACTGTCACCTCGTCGTTTCGATCGACTAGAATGATTGTGTGCGAGCGGGTACCGTATCTGGAAAATTTAAAATTTTGAAAAAAATTCAAATTTCCCGTCAATCCACCTTCTAGTCTCGGGAAATCGCACGAAAATCGATGTCAGGGGCCTATAGACGTCTCCAGGGAACCCGGTTTGCACCCGAATTTGCTCATCGGGGAAGCATTGCGTTTGACACGTGGCAATTTCAAAAAGCCGCCCGAAAATTTCCTCTCGCTCCAGTTGGTCCGAGTTTTCTAGGCTCTTTTGGAAGAGTTCTAGGCCATATTCGGCCTTTTTGAATGGAATATGAGGGGGACTGTTGGAATACACGTGGAATTCTGAAAATTTCAGAAAATTGGGTTTCCGAAATTCTGAGTTTCAGAATATTCGAAATTCAAAAATTCAATAATTTAGAACATCTGATTTTTCAATTTTTTTGTTTTCTTTTAATTTCTGATTTCCAAATTTCTGAATTCCGGAATTTCTGAATTTCTGAATTTCGGATTTCTGAATTTTCGAGTTAATGAACTTCTGAATTTTCGAGTTTTCTGGAATTTCTGAATTTCTGAATTTCTGAATATCTGGCTTTCTGAATTTCAGAATTTTTGAATTCCTGAATTTCCGATTTTTTGAATGGGATATATTTGAATTTTTGGAATTTCGAAATTTCGAAATTCTGAAATTTGAAAATTTCTTATTTTTGAAAATTTAACAAAATCGAAATTCCTGGAATTCTAGTGGATCCAATTTTTGGAAATTTCTGAATTTTTGAATTTCGGAATTTTTTAATTTTTGAATTTCTGAATTTTTAGATTTCAGAATTTCGAAATTCTAAAATTTTAAAAACTTTTGATCTCAGAAAATTAGAAATTTTGGAATTCTGGAAAATCCGATATTTTTCTTTTTTTCAATTTTTTCGAAATTCCAAAATTTTGAAATTTTGAAAATTTGAGAAAATCGAAATTCCTGGAATTATGGTGGTTCCATTTTTCGGAAATTTCCGATTTTTTGAAATTCTGAATTTCCGAATTTCAGAATTTCGGAATTTTCGAATTTCCGAACTTCTGGAATTTTCGGATTTTTAAATTTTTGAATTTCTGAATTTCTGAGTTTTCGGAATTTCTGAATTTCCGAATTCCCGAATTTCTGAATTTCTGAAATTTCAGAATTTTTAGAATTTTCGAATTTCTGGAATTTCTGAATCTCCGAATTTCAGAATTTCAGAATTTTTGAATTTCAGAATTTTATAATTTTTGAATTTCTGGAATTTTCAGAATTTCGGAATTCTCAATTTTTCAATCTTTGAATTTTCGAAATTTTCGAATTTCTGAATTTCCAATTTTCCTGAAATTTTCATAAATTCTCAAAAACTCACTATCCTCCCATTTAACGACTTCAACATCCCTCACCAACTGATTCGTGAGACTTCTGACCTCAAAAAGTCCCGTATTCGCATTTTTCTCGATTCCAACAAATTGGAATCCATTGAATTGCTCAGCTTTAATTTTTAGATTTTCTAGAAATTCCAAACTTTCAGTTTTCAAAAAATCATTGACGATTCCGCCTCGGCTTGGAGCATTCGTGTGTTTTGTGTCGATTGGTTGAGTGATCGAAAGGAGCATTCCGATTTTGCCACGTGGATTGATTCCTGAAAATTTGAAAAATCTAGTTTCAAGAATTCTGAAAAATCTAAATTACTCAATATCTGGAATTTCTGATTTTTTGAATTTCAGAAAATTCCGAACCAAAAAATAGAAATTCAAAATTTTCGTTTTTTCAAAAATTCAGACTTTTTTGGATTCTCTTGAGTTTTCTGATTTTTTTTCAAATTTTCAGTGAATTTAGACATATTTTGAGCTCAAAAAGTCCCTCACCCAACCAAGTGCCCCGTGCCACATCCTTCTCATCCACCCCGCTCAGAATCCCATCGTGCCAGTGGATTTTCGCAGTTGGACGGTCCAAATCCTCATCTCGATTATTTAAAAGTATCAATTTATACTTTTCATCGGGCGACGTTGCCACTTTTATAAATCCTATGCACATTTTTTTTGGGCTGAAAATGTGTAGTTTGTAGTGAAAAACTGGCGGAAAATTGCAGAAAATCGGTTGAAATTCACCTAAAAAATTGAAATTTGACACTGCTGGGCAGTAGCAAAATCTAGATTTTCCTCAATTTTCGCCTAACTTCAGCGATTTTCAGTGCCAAAATTACAGTTCACAACTGCTGTTTCAGGAAAAATTGTAGTTTGTAGTGAAAAATCAGTGAGAAATTGCAGAAAAATCTGAGAAAATTGTACAAAAAATTGGAATTTGACACTGCAAATATCAATTTTGGTACTGCTTAGCGTAGCAAAATTGGATAATTTTGACCTATTTATGTATAAAACGGTCTGATTGTTTCATTTTCATAGCTAAAAATGTAAAAAATCAGGAAAAAATGTAGTTTGTAGTTAAAAAACGGTAAAAATTTGCAAAAAAAATCCGCTGCAAATAACCTAAAACTTGAAATTTGACACTGCATTTTGGATTTTGCACCTGCTAGGCAGTAGCAAAATCGCATTTTGGTACTGCTTGGCAGTAGCAAAATTGGATAATTTTGACCTATTTACGTATAAAACGGTCTGCTTGTTTCATTTTCATAGCTAAAAATGTAAAAAACAGGAAAAAATGTAGTTTGTAGTTTAAAAACCGTAAAAATTTGCAAAAAATCCGCTGCAAATAACCTAAAACTGGAAAGTTGACACTGCATTTTGGATTTTGCACCTAGGCAGTATCAAAATCGCATTTTGGTACTGCTTGGCAGTAGCAAAATTGGATAATTTTGACCTATTTCATTCAAAATTGGTATAATTTTTTTACCTTCTTGAAGCTGAAAATGTAAGAAATTAGGAAAAAATGTAGTTTGTAGTTAAAAAAAAGTAAAAATTTGCAAAAAATCCGCTGAAATCAACCCAAAAATTGAAAATTCGACACTGCAAATTTCAATTTTGGGCTAATTTCGACCAATTTTTGCATAAAATAAGCTGAATTTCACATTTTTCTAGCTGAAAACCATTAACCACTAGTCGGAAACGTACTTTGTAGTGAAAAATTGCAGAAAAAAGAACCAAAATTGAGAATTTGACACTGCAAAATTCAATTTCTTATCTGCCGGACAGTAGCAAAATCCCATTTTAATACTGCTTAGCAGTAGCAAAATAGCCTAATTTTTGCCTACTTCATTCAAAAATGGCCCGATTTTTACACTTTTGTAGCTGGAAAGACCTAAAATTAGAAAAAAAATGTAATTTTGAGTTAAAAACCAGTGAGAACTACGAGAAAACCACGAAAATTGACCGAAAACCGCAATTTCTTAGTACCAATTTCAAATTTTACACCTGCTAAGCAGTAGCAAAATAGACTAATTTCGACCAATTTTTGCACAAAATGGCTCGATTTTTTCATTTTTTGGGGTTAAAAATGTAGTTTGTAGTGAAAAATCGTTGATAGAAATTTTACATTGCAAAAAATCCAGTTTTTGCACCTGCCCAGCTGATTTTTGGTACTGCTTAGCAGTGGTAAATTTCAATTTTGACACTGCTTGGCAGTAGAAAAATCTTTATTTTTCGCCACATTATAGGCTAATTTTGACCTATTTATTTGGAAAAATGGTCTGATTTTCATTTAAAAAATCACAGGAAAATACAAAGTACACGGCAAAAATAAAGAAAAAAATGCAACTTTCAGGGACAATTTCATCAGTAACATGAGTATTATCATCATTTTACGAGTGATCATAGATCACAAAAACCGGTTTTTTTTACAGAAAACATGCTACAAAAAAACAATTATCTCGATTTATTATGATTCCTCTTAAAATGTAGGCGTCGATTCGCCAGACTATCAGTACTGTAGGAGCATTCTGGACATGCGTAGATGCCTCCTTTCACTTTTACAGCACGTTTCAGACGGAGCACATGGTTCGTTTGTTGGCCGTGTCTGGAAAAATCGATAATTAGGATTAAGGTCAGAAATTGGGGGTTTTTGACCACTTTTAGAGCCAAAAATCCATCATTTTTTCGAGATTTTGACTATGAAAATGCTGAAAAAATGTCGATTTTCATCATTTTTGGTTCATTTTCCATGTTTTTTGGTTCATTTTTCATGATTTTTGGATCATTTTTCATGACTTTTGGTTCAATTTCCATGATTTTTGAGCCATTTTTCATGATTTTTGGATACTTTTTCATGATTTTTGGATACTTTTTCATGATTTTTGGACCATTTTTCATGATTTTTGGAACATTTTTAATGATTTTTGAGCCTTTTTTCATGATTTTTGGCTCATTTTTCATGATTTTAGACCACTTTTAATAAATTTTGAACCATTTTTAATGATTTTTTAGCCAGAATGCGTTTTTTGGGACGATTTGACTCTGAAAATGCTGTAAAAGGTCGATTTTCATCATTTTTGGCTCATTTTTGATGATTTTCGGAGTATTTTTCATGATTTCCGGACCATTTTTTCATGATTTTTGGTCAATTTTTCATGATTTTTGGATACTTTTTCATGATTTTTGGATAAATTTTCATGATTTTCGGACCACTTTTAATGATTTTTGAGACCATTTTTAATGATTTTAAAAAATCAGTTTTTTCAGCATTTTTAGAGCCACAATCGGGCATTTTTTGAGATTTTGCTCTACCTATACAACGCTTTTCGATTTGCAAAGCTTTTTTGGCACTCGAAGCATACGAATTTCTCTTCTTCTGAATTTTCCAGAAAGGTTCCCTCTAGATTTGTCACTGTGAATGGCTCCAAAATCCCAAATTCCGACGAATTCTGAATCCCAGAAGACGTCGGAAGGCTCGGAACGTCTCCAGATCGTCGTTCAGAATATTTAAATTCCCGCGTTTTGTGTTTCGTGGCGATTCCATGCCGCCAGAGTCCTTTTCGATTGTTGAACGACTGTCCACAGGTGAAACAGAAGACTTGGGAAGGATTAGATGGTGATGACGTCATCTGGAATTGGGAGGCGAGGACTTCTGGAGAGTTGAAATCATCAGAAGACGTTGCTGGGATAGAGAAGTCGTCCGTTGGATTCAGATAGTCGTGCTGGATGAAAATTCGGAGATTTTTTGGGGTTTTTAGTGGATTTTAAAGCAATTTAGGCCATTTTCTAGAAAATCCAAATATTTCAAAAAAAATTTTTTTCTTCAAAGTATTCAAAAATTCAAAAAATTAGAAATTCTCACCACAAAACCCTTTCCTCCAAAAATCCACCAAATGGGGGGTTTTAGAGGATTTCTAAGGATTTTAAAGCCTATTTTATGCATTTTTAGTGAAAACATGGATTTTTAGATTTTGCAGGTTTTCAAAATTTCAAAATTTCTTAAATCCCAAAAAATCCCAAAGTTCATAATTTTCAAAAAGTGAAAAACTTCCGAAAAAACCAAAAATTTGAAAAAATTCGAATTTCGACAATTTCAAAATTGACAGCAATTCTAAAAAAATGATTTTCTGAGTGGTTTTTTGAATTTTTAGATTTTTCAAATTCCGAAAAATTCAAAAAATTCAGAAAATTTTCAGAAAATTCAAAAATTTCCAAATTTTGAAAGTTTCCAATTTCTCACCACAAAACCCTTTCCCACATCCACCAAATGCTCCATTTGCTGCTCTTCTTCTTCCACAAAAACCACACTTTGCGATAGTTGCTCCACAGTTTGGTCCAGTTTTTCTAAAAAATTCTTTTTTTTTCAAATTTACCGTAAAACCTGTTATAGAAGGGCCCCCCGAATTTCCAACTTTGAGCCAATTTATCCCGGTTCCTGATAAAGAAATACAGAATGCGTCAACTGATAAATTGTTTATCATAATATCCCCTACATTTTATCAGTTGACACATTTTTGATATCTCCTATAGGAGCTGAGATAATTGAGCTCAAACTTGACGGTGTGGGCGGGAGTGCCTTTCTATTAAAGGTTTTACGGTATTAATCACCTATGGCATCAATTAAACAGTCAACTGGCAGTGCGGCAAATGTGGTTTTCAGCGATTCCAGCTGTTCGATGAATTGATTCATCTGGAAAAATGGGAAAATTCAAAAATTCGAAAATTCAAAATATAGAAAATCCATAACTTCAGAATTCTAAAATTAAGAAATTCGGAAAATAAAGAATTCAAACTCTCAAAAATGTAGAACATTTTAGAGTCATAAATTCAAAATTTCGAAACTTTAAAAATTCGAAAATTCAGAAATTCAAAATCTTTTCAAAATTCGAAAATTCAAAAACTTTGAAACTTTCAAATTTAAATTAAACTTCAAATTTTCAAAACTTGAAAAATCAAAAATTTCCAAAAATTCAAAAAATTCGAAAATTCAAAATTTTAAAAATTCAAACAACCGAAATTCAAAAATTCAGAATTTTCAGAAATTCTAAAATTCGAAAAAAATTCAAATTCAATAGATATAAAAATGGATCTAAATCAACAAAAACCACAAAAATTGGTTCTAAAAACATAGATTCTAAAAAATAAAAAAAAATTTATTGCAAAAAATACAAACAGGAAAATTCAAAATTTTGAAAAAAAATTTCTTTTCAAAATTCCAAAAATCAATAAAAAATCCTAAAACTGATCAATAACCTCTTCCTCGATGATCTGTTGCACTTCTTCAACATGATGATGGGGTTCCCATTGTTGTACCACATTCTGAAACACTGGCTCCACACCAAATCGTTGCTCCATTCGGCTCAACATCCCATCTGCGCGGTCCAGAAGTGCCGAAAATCGGTCTTGATTCTCTAATTCTCTTCTGATGAGTGTCATTTTCAGGTCCAGCAGATTTTCAGACTGTTCGTTCGAGAAGCGGGCTCGTTTCAGTGTTGGTGGTTGGATGTTTCTGGAAAATTTAGAATTTTTGGGATTTTTTAATAATTTGGTACTGCTGGTCAGTACAAAAATCTCATTTTTTCAAGTTTTTTGGTAATTCTAAAAATTCGGAAGAGTCGGTTGTTGGATTTTTTTAAAAATTAGGATTTAAAAAAATTTTGAATTTTTAGAAATTTCCAATTTTCAAGGTTTTTGGGATTTTGGGAATTTTTTTGAATCTTGAAAAATTCAAAAATTCGATAAGATTTCGAAACAATCATTTTTGGAATTTTTTGAAATTCTAAGGAACGTTTCAAATTTCGAATTTTTGGGCTTTTTTGAATTTATGAACATTTGAAAGCTAAGCTTTTTCTGATTTCGGATTTTTTATTGGAATTTTTGAAATTTTTTTGAAAAATTCGAGAAATTCAAAAAGACATTTTTTGGAATTTTGAAAAACTTCAAAATTCCGAAGTTGCGAATATTTGGGATTTTACGAAAAATTGATTTTTTTTTGATTTTTGAAAGTTCAAAATTTAACCCATTTATAGTCTAATATTCATATTTTGTAGCTGAAAATGTCAAAAAACGAGGAAATGTGTAGTTTGTAGTTCAAAAGCGGTGCGAAATTGCAAAAAATCGGTCGAAATCGCCCAAAAATTGAAATTTGACACTGCAAAATTTTCCACGTGGCGATTTCGCACCTGCCCGGCAGTAGCAAAATTCAATTTTTGCGCATTTTTTACTGATTTTTGCAATTTTTCGTCCGTTTTGAACTACAAACTACATATTTCCGCAATTTTTGGCATTTTCAGCTACGAAAATTAAAAAAAAGCAGGTCATTTTTCATATAAATTGGTCAGAATTAGCATATTTTGCTACTGCCAAGCAGTACCAAAATCAACATTTGTCGCACATTCTCAGCACTAAAATCGAATTTTACACTTTCTTTTTCGCTTTTCTTGTCTATTTTAAGCCAGATTTCAGCAATCTTTCACAAGTTTTCGCGAATTTTCAGCAATTTCAGGCTATCTTCTGCGATTTTTGGCTAGATTTTCGCTCTTACTTCTCAATCATCTCCTCCTCCGCTCCCAAAATTTGCATGGGTGGTCCCGACGTCTCCACAAACTCCTGCTCCTCCTCCTCCATTTGCTGATATCTAGCGTATTCCTTGGCCTCTGTCCTCACTGCATTCTGCTTATAAATCGGCTCAAATTGAATTGGCTCTCCTTTCCAGTAATAGACGATGACAGCGTATTCTGGAGACCCGGGGAACGTATCCGACGTCTTCCCCTTCGCCGTATAGATCTTTCTGACGAATTTCTTCTCAACCTGGGTGTTTTCATATCGTTTCGAGCTAATTTTCACATCAAAATCCACGCCAGCTGGCAGTTTTCCCGCCTTATCCACTCTCAACGCGTCTCCATTTTCAGCCAACTTGTAGAAACGGCTGAAACCCGATGGCTTCGTCCAGAGACCATTGTCATCCCGACGGAGCTCCAATAGACAGTAACCCATCTTTTTCAGGTCGATTACAAATGTTCCATTCTGTCTATAGCCAAGGGGGACCGATGAGCATAGTCTGGAAAGTTTCAGACTTGACTACAAAGACTACAAAAACCACACAAACTTGTTTGCATCCACCAACGTGGCACCCAGCATAATCGCAGCGGCCTCGTCGAAACTGACAATACAATGGGAATAGATGTTGAAGCCTTCGTAGAACGCGGACACCATCTGAGGCATACTCGTCATGTTCACTTTTTCCTGAAATTTCGGAATTTAGAGGGGAAATGGTTAAAAAAGGCCGAATTTTCAGCCTTACATAAGACTTTTTCTCCCAATTCGGCTTTCGATGCACCGGTTTTGGATCTAGAGGCGGTACGAAGATCCATGGACGACCGTCGGACCATGAGTAAGTGATGATGGCGAATGGAAGACGTGTGGCACCTTTGTAGCCTGTGTAGATCTGGAAAACAAGCGATTTTGGTACTGCTAATTGAGATTTTGCTACTGCGAAGCAGCAAATTCTCGTTTTGCTACTGCTTCGCAGGTGTAAAATTGAATTTTGCTACTGCTAAGCAGTACCAAATCCCATTTTTGCTACTGCTTAGCAGTAGTAAATTCGGATTTTGCTACTGCTTAGCAGTACCAAATCCCATTTTGCTACTGCTGAGCAGCACCAAAATTGCAGTTTTCGGTCAATTTTCGTCGTTTTTTTCTGGACTTTTTTAGAATTAAGCATATTTTCGGAACATTTTCACTTTGTTTTTGACGATTTTCGAGATTTACACTGAAGAAACACTGAGCCAATATTTATGTATTTTTCAGCGAGTTTTGATTATTTTTGGTCAATTTTTGAGCCAAAAGGTCTGTATTTTTAAAATTTCTCGAGACAAAAAACCGTATTTTTGACATTTTTACAGCCGAATATGAGTATTTTTTAATGTTTTAAGGCGCCAAAATTCGGTATTTCCAGCAATTTTAGAGACAAAATTCAGTATTTTTGCTGATTGGAGAAATTAGCAGGTGTAAAATCCGATTATTTGGTCATTTTTTACTCAATTTTCGCAATTTTTGCTGGTTTTTCACTACAAACTACATTTGTTTCCTGATTTTTTACATTTTCAGCTACAAAAATCTGAAAAATCAGGTCGTTTTTCAAAGAAATAGGTCGAATTTAGTCTATTTTGCTACTGCCAAGCAGTGTCAAATTGTGATTTTGCTACTGCTAAAGCAGTACCAAAATCCATTTTGCACCTGCCGGGCATTACCAAAATTGCAGTTTTCAGTCAATTTTGGTCCATTTTTCAGGAATTTTCTGGAAATTTGTGTCAATGCTACGCAGTTTTCAGTCAATTTTCGTCGATTTTTCGGAATATATTTTTTTAATTTTCCTCATTTTTCCCGCTTTTGGAGCCCCTACCGACCCTTACCTTCTTCTGAAACTGTCCCCTCCCATCGTCCGCACCTCTCGTCGTCTTATTCTCATACTTTTTGAGTATAATTTTATAAGTGTACTCCTTACACCACTCTTTCAACCTTCCTTTCCCATTATCCACTCTAACCATATTTCCCTGGTCCTCCATTTCTTTATAAAACCTGCATTTCCCACTGGGGACCTCCCAACCGCCATTATCATCGTTGAAAACGTCTCTAATCAGGCGTAAATCCACGAGGAACGTTCCCTCCTGCTTAAATTGCATCGGAAGCGATTTACACACTTTCTCGTCGTCGATTTCTAGAATTCCAATGAATAGCTCGCAAGCTTCTTTGTAGTCTATAGCTCGGGTACTGTACATTGGCCATTGATCAAAAATTGGTTCAGAATCCCCTAATCGCTCGAGAGCTGGAGGTGTTTCCGGTGGATTCACGTCTTCTTCTGGCTCTTCTGAAGCCTCTCGCCCCTTATTTTCCTCAATTTTCACGTCTTCTTGCCTTAAAGACTCCTCCGTCTTCTTCAGAGCCGACTCTCGGAGCACACTGAACATATTCGACATTCCTGGAAGATTCCGATTGAGCTCGGAGCCGTGTTGATTGATCGGAATCGCCTTCTTCGTCTCTTCCACCCTCCGTTTTCCAGATTTAGCTAGAAACGTGGCTTTTTCACCGCTCAACGATTGATTTGTGAGGAGTACGGTACTTGCTGGGTACGGTAGTCGTCCCTCATTTTTGATGAGTCGATGTTGTTGGTATTTGGTGGAGGTGGAGGGGCAGATGACGTCGATGGAAGAGAGTCGACCTGGAAAAACCAATTTTTATGCTTAAAATCTAGAAAAATTCTGAAAATTCGACTGAAAACTGCAATTTTGGTACTGCTGGGCAGGTGCAAAATCCCACTTTGCTACTGCTTAGCAGTAGTAAAACCAACTTGGTACTGCTAAGCAGTAGCAAAATCGCATAAATTTGGATTTTGCTACTGCTAAGCAGTAGTAAAACCGAATTTGGTACTGCTAAGCAGTAGTAAAACCGAATTTGGTACTGCTAAGCAGTAGCAAAATCGCATAAATTTGGATTTTGCTACTGCTAAGCAGTAGTAAAACCGAATTTGGTACTGCTAAGCAGTAGCAAAATCGCATAAATTTGGATTTTGCTACTGCTAAGCAGTAGTAAAACCGAATTTGGTACTGCTAAGCAGTAGCAAAATCGCATAAATTTGGATTTTGCTACTGCTAAGCAGTAGTAAAACCGAATTTGGTACTGCTAAGCAGTAGCAAAATCGCATAAATTTGGATTTTGCTACTGCTAAGCAGTAGTAACACCGAATTTGCTACTGCTAGCAGTGGTAAGAAATGTTGAAATTTATGGTTTTAGCTCATTTTTCATAATTTTTTGAAGCCAAAATTTGTGCTTTTCGGGTGATTTTGGGTACAGAAAAGGCATTTTTCAAAGCGCAATTTATTTTTGTTTCATTTTTGAA
>NC_013488.2:18036901-18066099 GCF_000004555.2 Caenorhabditis briggsae | reverse complement strand
AAAATTGCAGTTTTCGGTCGAATTTCGGCGATTTTTCTGGATTTTTCCAGAATTTTCGCCTATTTTTATGGAGTCTTTGCCAATTTTTCAAAAAAAAAAGTTAAAAAACACCGATTTTGGCACAAAAACACTAAAATTTGTCTCTAAAAATGCTGAAAATACCGAATTTTTGGCTCTAAAAATGTACTTAAAACTGAAATTTGGCTGTAAAATGTCAAAAATACAGATTTTTGTCTCAAAAATCTTCAAAAATGAACCAAAAACAATCAAATATCTATGAAAATGCGCGAAAATTTGAAAAAAAATCGGCTAAAATTCCAGAAAATTCCAGAAAAACGACTGAAAACTACAATTTTGGTACTGCTTGGCAGTAGTAAAAGTGCCACGTGGCATTTTTGCACCTGCCCAGCAGTACCAAAATTGCAGTTTTTAGTCAATTTTCGGCGAATTTTCTCAATTTTTCTGAAATTTCAGAGCTTTTCTAGATGAAAAATACGATTTCAGCATTCCTATCATAAATATTTGCTGAGAATTAGCCGAAAATTCGGAAAAAATGCCTGAAAATGACAGATTTTGGTTGAAAAACGGTTTAAAAATGCAAATTTTCGGCTCAAAAATTATCAAAAAATGGTTTAAAATGTTTGAAAAACGGGGTTTCCAGCGATTTCAGAGTCAAAATCTCAAAAAATACAAATTTTTGGCTCTAAAAATGCATTTAAAAACTGAATTTTGGCTCAAAAAATGTCAAAAATGCGGTTTTTGGGTCAAAAATTACACTAAAAAGAGCTAAAAATCATAAAATCCAGTTTTCCTGACTCGAAATCGCTCAAAAATGGGCGAAAATTAAAATTCCCAGCGCTTTTTTCAGTGAAAATCTCGAAAAAATACAATTTTTGGCTCTAAAAATGGTAACAATACAGATTTTAGGCTTAAAAATCAAAATTTTTCAGCATTTTCTGTCTGAAAATCGCTCAAAATGATCGATTTGGAAAATTTTGCACCTGCCCAGGCAGCACCAAAAATGCAGTTTTTAGTCGAAATTTCGACGATTTTTCTGAATTTTTTCGCCATTTTTGCCGATTTTCATAGATTTTCAGCCGATTTTCTCGATTTTCAGTCAATTCTAGTCATTTTTCTAGAACTTTCGATAATTTTTATGGATTTTACGGATTTTTTCTGGCATTTTCTCTGCTCCCATACTTTGCGCCGCGGTTGACGTCGACGTGTTCAACGCAGTGTCCGACGACGATCTCTGAAGTCCTGCAGGTCCGGTTTCCGATGCCACAGGCTGGTATTGCGCGACGTCGAGCATTGTTTGAGCACGTCCGAATCCTGGAGTAACAACTGGCACCGTCTGCACACTGGGTACGGTCGGCTGTTGGGTCTTCGACGCGGTCTGACCCATTTTTTGGCTAAAAATGTTTTTTTTTTATTCAAAATTTTCGAAAAAAAATTTTTTAAACGAACCTTATGATAGATTTTTGATTTTTCTATTGGTCGCTGTGTGAATCTTTCGGTTCAAGCGATCAGGCGAGCATCTAAAAAATAATTTCAGAAAAATTTTTTTTTTTCGATTCTCATTCAAAGTTTCCGGTCAGACAGGGCATAAATCAGACAGAATATCAATTAGAAATCGAAAAATTTGAAATTTATGTGAGAAAATCGGAAAAAACGACCCGAAAAAGTCAACAAATCACATCGCGCGCGCTCCAAAAACAAACAAAACAGCACTTGTCCGAGAGGAGTACACGGCGCGCTCCCTTTTGAGACTCCGCGCAAGACTTGCGAGCATGCGCCTTTAAAAGAAATGGATTACGGTCATTGAAATTTATTGACTTTTTATTTTTATCGAGAATTTCAGAAATAACCCGTTTAAAATTGGTTACCAGTGACAGAATTTTAAGTAAAAAATTAAAAAAAAAGAGAAGAAATATTTAAGAAGCCAGATGTTCGTCTTTCTCCCAAAGACTTCCGTAATGCATCCAACCGACGGAAGTATTGGATCTTGTCAACGTTGGCTCGCCGCTGAGCCTCGCCACGATCTCATCTACAGCCAGCCCAGCAGTTTCCAACATCTAAAAAAATTTTTAATTAAAAAAATTCAAATTTCCCGCCAAAAAATATAGTACCTGTGTATGCAAAATTGTCGCTAGAGCCGCACAACAAGTGGCCAGAAACAAGAACATGGAGAAGCCAAAGTGTGCACGGAGGGACGGGAACATGAAAACTTCGAGAACGGCGATGGCGATTGGTGGAACCTGAATTTTTTATTTTTTCAAAAATTTCGGATTTTTTGAAAAAAATTTATCTTTTTGAAAATTCACCAGGCGCCGCGCCACTTTCCCACTTGTTTATACCCGTCGTCCGCTCTGTATGCGTGTGCACGCGTAGTGTTGCGGTTTTGCTCTAGCCTATAGATCCAGAGGGTGGCAAGGGTTGTTGGTTCGACTCCTCACTCGGGTAAAGAAGTTTTTATTTATTTCTATGGAGTTGCAGATAAGTTTAAGAATGTCTTGAAGCCAATAAAAGCTAGAGGGCCGCATGACCAACTGGTTTTGTGTTTGGTTATGGATCTAGAGGGTAGCAAGGGTTGTTGGTTCGACTCGTTCCCCGGATAGAGGAGTTTTTATTTATTTCTATGAACTACTTGGCAAGTTTAAGGGTTCCTTGAAGCTAAACAAAGCTAGACGGCCGCATGGTCAAGTGGTCGGGGATTGAGGGTTCGAGGCTTGTGTAAAACCTTTTTCTTTTTTTTTCTATGACAGATTTAAGTTTTTTGCTCACCTGCGTTGCTTGCGAGACTTTTGCTCTTATATTCAGCGGACAAAGTTCGGAAATCATAATCGGCGCCATGACCAACATGCCCAAATTAACGGCAGCCTGTCCTAGAACAGCAGCCAAGCAGGCGAAAATCCAGCGAACATCGAATTTGAATCCAAAATTGTTGGCCATTTCCGGAATCGCCAATCCCAGCCATTCAAAGGCACATAGCCAGGTGAGGAGCACGAAAATTGGACGTCTACCGTATTTTTCGATGATTAAAGGAGCGATAAAGGAAATTGGAAGGGAAATGGCACTTATTACCATTATGGCGATTGTGGATTGGGATTGGGAGAGGCCATAGGAGATAAGGAGTTGAACGAGATATTGAGATTTAATGTTTAGGCCGGAGAACACGGGGACCAGCGAGCAAATGAAGACCAGGAATAGGGAAAATCTGAAAAAAATGTTTTTTTTTTGAAATTTCACGCTCATTAGATTCAGCAAGACTTACGAATTCCAAACTGTAACAATTTTAAAAATCGACCCAAAACTGAGCGAGTTACGGTCATTTTACACTTTTCGTGGTGGGACCCGAAACATGGAAACTCTCAGAATCTGGACATGATTATACTCATTTTGAAGCTCTTAACATGAGAAATGGAATGCTTTTTGAATTGTTCAAATCGACACAAAACTGAGCTCAGTTACGGTCATTTTACGCTTTTCGTAGTGAGACCCAAAATATGGAAACTCTCAGCATCTGGACATGATTATACTCATTTTGAAGCTCTTACACTGCTTATTTTGAATGTTTTTGAATTTTTGGATTTGGTTGAATACCAACCCAGTTATGATCATTTTACACTTTTCGTGGCAAGACCCAAAAAAAGTAAAATTTCGAAAAATTTAAAATATGGTCATGGTTCTACTCATTTGAATTGTCTTGTTGAGCTAATTCTAAAACTGCGAAAATTTTGAAAACTGACTCGAAACCAACTGAGTTACGCCCATTTTAAACTTTCAGTGGCGGTGGACCCAACCCCTAAAATTCAAAGTTTTGAGAACCTAGAATCATGATTATACTCATTTTGAAGCTCTTGACAGGATAAACTCAGATCTGTCAAAATTTCTAAAATTAACCTAAAACGAACTGAGTTACGGTCGTTTTACATTTTTCGTTGCAAGACCCAAAAATTGAAATTTTCAAAGGAACATGGTCATGATTATACTCATTTTGAAGCCCTGGATTTGCAGATTTTAATTTTTATAATTTAGATCAAATTACTCAAAAAATGAGAAAGTTATGCTCGATTTTTCAAATTTTTTAAAAAAAACATTTTTTTTTGTTCAAAATTTTTACCGATGAGTTCGATTTTGTAGAATATCCAAAATGCCATAGTTTCTCTTTGCCGCCTGTTTATTCTCATGAATCATCTCTCGAATCGTTCCATCGATCTCTTTTGGTCCCCCATCGCTACTGTAATAAAATTCCAGAGCTCGCCGAGCATTTTCTTCGTCATTTTTTTGAATGAACAAATATTTGGGACTTTGGGGAAGGAATACGGTAATTATCAAATGAATTGTGGCTAGTAGAGCAGTGATGCAAGGCAGGAGGAACCTGAAAAAAATTTTTTTTTTTTGAATTTTTTTTCACTGAATTCTAAAAATTCTGAAATATCTGAAATTTTGAAACCTGGTCATGCTTATGTTCATTAGGATTGGCTAGCTTAGCTGAATTCAAAACTGCAAAGTTTTTGAAAATTGACTCAAAACCAACCGAGTTACGGTCGTTTTACACTTTTCGTGGTGGGACCCAAATTAACAAAATTTCAAAATTCTGAGAACCTTAGCATGATTATACTCATTTTGAAGCTCTTAACAAGACAAACTTAACGACTTTTGAATTTTCGAATTTGGTTGAAAGCTAACCAAGTTACGGTCAATTTACACTTTTCGTGGTGAGACCCAAAATTCTCATAAACCAATATATCTAAAACCTAGTGATAATTATACTCATTTTAAAGCTCTTGACAGGACAAATTCAAAACTATCGACATTTTTGAATTTGAACTCAAACTGATCGAGTTATCGTCATTTTACACGTTTCGTGGTGAGACCCAAAATTTTGAAGTTTTCTAAATTTCTAGAACCTGGTCATGATTACAATCATTTTGAAGCTTTTGACCAGACAAACTCAACTGACATAATTTCAAAAATATAATCTCAAGAACAAAAAAGTTACACCCCAAAAACCAAAACACCACCTACCACAAATGTTGCGTCCCCCATACAGTAGGAAGACATAACGGGGTGACAAGAAGTGTCATGATAACGCCTCCAGAATTGATAAAAAGTGAAGAAAATCCACGTTTCGAATCCGGCGAACATTCGGCGATCCAAATAATTAAAACCACCCGAAGACCTTGGAGCATGCCGGCAATTAAGTGCCCAATTACGTATAATTCGAAACGGTTGAGCAGTAATGAGGTCAACATGAATAACGACCCAATTATGCCCAGGAAACTTCTGCAAAAAAATTTTGAAAAACAAATTTTTTTTTTGAAAATTAGGTACTTTCGTGGTGGGACCCAAAAAATGAAAATTCGGAGAACCTAGTCATGATTATATTCGTTTTGAAGCTCTTAACAAGACACATCGAATACTTTTTGAGTTTTTCAAATCGACCTAAAGCCAACCAAGTTACGGTCAATTTACACTTTTCGTGGTGGGATTTTAAAAAAATTGGGTACCTCAACAAAATTGTCTCCTTTCTCCCGAAACCATCCATCAGCCTACCCATTATTGCAAATGAGATTGCTAATCCAATGAACATGAATGAGGCGCATGCTGAGAATACGGTCTCGAAACTGCAAAAAAAAATGTTTCGTGGTGGGACCCAAAAAATTGAGTTTTCAAAATTTTTGAAATATGGTCATGATTATACTCCTTTGAATTGTCTTGTTGAGCTGATTTCAAAACTGCAAGAATTTCCGGAATTGACCTAAAAATGATCGAGTTATGGTCATTTTACACTTTTCGTGGTGGGACCCAAATTGCAAAACTTCCAATGTTTCAAAACCTAGTCATGATTATACTCATTTTGAAGCTCTGAACTTGCTTATCTCAAATTTTTTAGTTAAAATCAATTTTCTCCAAAAATGAGCAAGTTATGCTCAATTTTCCAAAAATCCTCCAAAAATGTTTGTTTGCCTAAAATAAGACACCAAGTTTTGTTTGTTTTTGATTTTTAGAAAATCGTATAAATAGTTTTTAAATGATCAAATTTCCGTATTGTTTCGATCGTTTTGAGGATCATATGATTTCACTTTTTTTCAGTATTTGCCAAAAATTTCGTAAAATGATAGAAAAGTTTTGGGCGGCTCTCTTATCAGTTCAAATGGGGGACGTCACTAGGTCAAATGTTTAAAAATAGAGCGAAAAAAGACTTCCGGGAAAAATGCTAAATTTTTCTGAAGCAAAAAAAAACTTTTTTTGAAAAATTTTAAATTTTGGGTCTCACCACGAACATTGTAAAATGACCGTAACTCGACCAGTTTTGGGTCAATTTTGAAAAATCTTGCAGCTTTGAATTTTTCATGTTTAGAGCTTTGAAATGAGTATAATCATGACTAGGTTCTAAGATTTTTGAAACTTTGGGTCCCGCCACGAAAAGTGTAAAATGACAGTAACTCGGTTGGTTTCAGGTCAATTTTTAAAATTCTTATAGACTTGAACTTTTCTTGTTTAAAGCTTCAAAATGAGTATAATCATGACTAGGTTCTAAGATTTTTGAAACTTTGGGTCCCGCCACGAAAAGTGTAAAATGACCGTAACTCGGTTGGTTTCAGGTCAATTTTTAAAATTCTTATAGACTTGAACTTTTCTTGTTTAAAGCTTCAAAATGAGTATAATCATGACTAGGTTTTGAAACATTGGAAGTTTTGAAATTTGGGTCCCACCACGAAAAGTGTATAATGATCATAACTCGGTTGGTTTTGGGTCAATTTTCAAAATTTTTACAGTTTCGAAATCAGCAAAATAAGCTAAATCGAATGAGTATAATCATGACGAGTTTCAAAATTTAAATTTAAAAAAAAATTCTTACCTTTCCTCATTATCGATTCCATAATTTTGTCTCAAACTCTCTCGAAAAAAGTCCTTAATTGGGACGTTCATTAGGTTCAAACACGCCGCCATTATTTCACCGTATTGCGAAAAAATCGCATGCGACAGTGTCGCCCAGAATAGCCGACGAGGGAGGAGGAGCATTCTGGAAAAATCTGAAAATTCCAAAAAAAAAATTTTTTTTTTGAGAAAAATCAAAATCAATATTAATGTAGGAAACAAGTAAACAACAATTTTAAAATCGAAATTTGGTGAAAAAAGATTTTTCGGAAAATAGCAAAACAATTTTTTTGTCTGAAAATTTTTTTTCTTATCACTTTTCTAGCTCCGCCCCCTTTTTCCCTGTCCCTATTTTTATCATCTCTATGTATATTTTTAAATCAAAAAATCAACGAAAAACGTAAATTTTCTGATAAATTGATAAAAATTTTTGAAAAAATCAGCAAAAAACTGGTCAGTACCAGTTAGTTAGCTTAGCTAGCAATTTTTTTATTGATAATTTACCGCAAAGTTTTAAGGAAAATTTCAAAATTTTTAAAAATCAAAAAATTAGAAATTCAGAAATTCGGAACTTCAGAAATTCAGAAATTCCGAAATTCAGAAATTCAGAAATTCAGAATCTCATAAATTCAGAAATTCAGAAATTCAGAATCTCAGAAATTCAGAAATTCAAAAATTCAGAAATTCAGAAATTCAGACATTCAGAAAATCAGAAATTCAAAAATTCAGAAATTCAGAAATTCAGAAATTCCTAAATCCAGAAATTCAGAAATTCAAAAGTTTAAAAGTTCAAAAATTCAGAAATTCAGAAATTCAGACATTCAGAAAATCAGAAATTCAAAAATTCAGAAATTCAGAAATTCAGAAATTCCTAAATCCAGAAATTCAGAAATTCAAAAGTTTAAAAGTTCAAAAATTCAGAAATTCAGAATCTCAGAAATTCAGAATCTCCAAATTTCAAAAAAATTCAACAAAACTGAAATTCTAACTTTTCTAAAACTTTTTTAAAAATTTTGTCAAAAAATCGAAAAAAAATGAAAAAAGTCTACAAATTCTTCCTTTTTGTTCTTTTTTGCACTTTTCTTTGTCCCTTCTATCTTTTTTCTTATCAGTTCTTCTTCTTTTATTGTCTATGACAAATTACAAATTTTCAGACCCCTGATCAGTCTGAAAAAACTTTAACTGAACTTTAAAATGTCTAGTTCAAAGTCTGAAAATCTGAAACGAATTGAGAAATTAAATTTTTTTGAATTCTGAAAATCCAGAATTCTCGATTTTCTCGCAATTTTTGGAATTCCTTCTGTATCTGAAAATTCTGAAAATAATGCCTAAAAACATTAAATCATATATTTCAACGAACTGAAAAAATGAGGATAACAAAAAATAAGTGGAGAGAAAATTCTAGAAATTTTCAGACATAACGTTTTCTACAAAAATTCTTTAAAAAAAGGACTAAAAATGCAACAATTAAATGCCCAACATCTTCTTCATCTGTCTACCGTACTCTCTCGTTTTCTCTGCCGTCTCTTCTGTGTTCCTATACGTTTTCCACATCTCTCCAAACTCCGCCAACGCCTTCTCATCAGTTTTAAGGCCCGAGCTCTTGGCCTTTTCAATCAAATCCTCCAATTTCGATTTGGTTGTGGAGCCGTCGAATTCCACTTGGAGGTTGTCGGATCGTTCCTGGAACATATTGTAGTTTGTAGTGTGATTACTGAGGCGGAATTTTGAAAATTTTGAAAAAATTATTTTTTAGACAATTTTCGAAAATTGTGAATTCGTGGTTCTAAAATGTCGCAGTTCTAAAATGTCCCGTTCTAAAATGTCGTGGTTCTAAAATGTCGGAGTTCTAAAATATCGTGGTTCTAAAATGATCAAGTTCTAAAATGTCGAGGTTCTAAAATGTCGCGGTTCTAAAATGTCGAGGTTCTAAAATGTCGCGGTTCTAAAATGTCGTAGTTCTAAAATGTCGTGGTTCTAAAATGTCGCGGTTCTGAAATGTCGGAGTTCTAAAACGTCGCGGTTCTAAAATGTCCCAGTTTTAAAATGTCGTGGTTCTAAAATGTCGAGGTTCTAAAATTTCGTGGTTCTAAAATGTCGTGGTTCTAAAATGTCCCAGTTCTAAAATGTCATTTTAAGCATTTTTTTCAGGTTTTTAGATAATTTTTTTTTCATAAAATTCTAGATAATTTCCGGATTTTTTAAAATTTTTAATTAAAAAATTTTTTTTGTTTATAAAAAAATTTTATAATTTTTAAAAAAAATTTTTATAAGTTTTTAATAATTTTTATTTTTTTTAATTTTTTTTTCAATTTTTTTAAATTCCAAATTTTCTAAGCTTACCTTAAGCTCCGCCCACGCCTCCTGCTTATTGGCCTCGTGATACAGTACCGTGAGCAGATAATGAGCATAATCCAGATTCTGTTTGCGTGTATGACACCTATCAGTGATAATCGTCAGTTTTCCCGTCTCCTGATTATATCGATTTCCAGCCAGACGAACCAATTTCTCCGCCGCGTTTTCAGACAATTTCAGAGAATCGACATCGACGATCATAGTGATAACACGGCTTCTGATATCTCTGATATTGGTTCCCTGATGGATGTAGGTGGAGTATTGGACAGAGATCGGGAGCAGGGATGGGGTTAGCGAGGCATCAGACAGCAGTTCTGGTGGGTAGGGAGTGCAGAATTCTGGAAAAAACCAACATTTTCAGAGTTTTTAGAGAGCTGAAATTTCCATTTTTACGGGGATTTTTGCTTCGAAAAATTGGGTTTTCATGATTTTTGGACTATTTTGAAGAATTTTCGAATTTCGTTTCGATTTTTTTTCTCCGATTTTTTGCAAAGTTCTTAGACCTTTTCAAGTTTTTCAGCTATTTTTGACAATTCTTTTTCGATCATACTTGTACAATTACGGGCTGGCCGGGCTTGGGGAAATTTTCAAGGCCCGGGCCCGGCCCGGGCTATGAAAATTTCCAAAAAATTACATTTTAGAACTACGACATTTTAGAACCGCGACATTTTAGAACCGCGACATTTTAGAACCACGACATTTTAGAACTACGACATTTTAGAACTACGACATTTTAGAACCGCGACATTTTAGAACCGCGACAATTTAGAACCACGACATTTTAGAACCGCGACATCTTAGAACTACGACATTTTAGAACTACGACATTTTAGAACTACAACATTTTAGACATTTTTAGGTAAAAAGAAGCTTATTTTAGTAATATTTAGCTGAAAAATAGCATTTTTCGCCCATTTCCACCCGATTTTCCCCCCTACTTTTGATAGCTTCACAGTGTTGTTGAACGGCAACAGGTGTCAAATGAAGGAAATTGGGAATTTTGACGAGCTCCAAATTGCCCTCCTTCTTAAAAGGCGCCCGTTTCTCAACATTCGGTCTGGATCCCATTCGAACTGGCAACGGGACGACACTCGATGCAAAAGTACGTGCCGCCGGCCAGATATCCGACCATGTATGCTTCTCCGGATCCATTTCCTCGCTTCTCGGCGGTCGTTCGGCCAGACGGTCCATCAGGTCGAATCTGCTTCGAGTCTTGACTTCGGCACGTCCTGTCGCCTGTTCTAGCTGCGTTTGACCGCGCAATTTTCGTTTTGGCATCACATAGAGCTCACGGAAGTCCTCGCCCTGCAAAAATGGAGATTTTAAGCCTAGTTTTGGTCTTCAAATTCGCCTTTTTCGACATTTTTCAGATTAGAAATACGTTTCTTTTCGATTTTAACGCCTTAAAATGGTTCGAAATCGCCCAAAAACACTTCAAACCTCGAAGAATTTCAAAATGCGCCAAAGGCACGCCATCCGCTTGGAAATCGCTTATTTTCAGGCGATTTTTCAATTTTAAAGGTCAAAATCTTGAAAATAGCTGAAAATTCTGGAATTTCAGACAAACATTGACCAAAAAACGCCTGAGCGGATTTCCAAGCGACTACGAACTACAAACTACAGACTACGAACTACAAACTACAAAACGCCTTAGCGGATTTCCAAAATGAGCGGATTTCCAAGCGTCTGGCGCGCCTTTGGCGCGTTTCAAAATTCTTCGATTTGAAGCATTTTTGAGCGGATTTCGAGCAATTTTTGGTATGTTTTCCGCTAAAATCACAACAAAAGGTTATTTTTCGCTTTAAAATGGTTCAAAATCGCCCAAAAATGCTCTAAAATGACCCAAAAACCCTTCAAACCTCGAGGAATTTCAGGCGCACCAGTCGCTTGGAAATCGCTCTTTTTTCCGTGGTTTTCCCGATTTTGACCAAAAAAAACCGATAAAATCAAACAATTTTGACCAAAAACGCCTGAAAATGAGGAAATTCCAAGCGGCTGGCGGCGCACCTTAGGCGCGTTTTGAAATTCCTCGATTTGAAGCGTTTTTAGGTCATTTTTAATGGAGTTTTCGTGATTTTGGTGGATTTTAAGTCAATTTTTGTGATTTTCAGCTCGATTCAGCTCAATTCTAAGTCTTTTTTTCCGATTTTAGCTGAATTTTAGGCTGAAATGCCTAAAATTCAAAATTTTCGAAATTTTCAGATTTAAAATGCTTAAAATTCAAATTTCCTCTGCCCTACATTCTCATCCTTCGCCGTCAACGATCCAGCCGCCATTGCTTGCTTCGATTTCCCATAATCCGCGCCGCCGACCGCATTTCTCAATTTATCGGCAAGTGTCGACTTGCTCCGTGTGCCAATATGGCTTAGGCGGTGCATTTTACCTGAAAATAGCGAAAAATTCCAGGAAATTCCAGAAAAAAACCAAAAAAATCGGTTGAGAAAGACTGAAAATGAAGAACCAGCGCTTTAATTCTCTTCTCCTCGAGGACTCCACCAGCTGCTGGCCTAGAAACTCCTTTCTAGTCCCCGAGAGGTTTTCCGGCGGGAGTTTTGAATTTTGTTGAATTATAATGATTTTTTCAATAAATTCCGTTAAAAATGGAGGTTTTTGACACTGTAAAAGAGGTAAAAACCGGATTTTTTTGAGAAATTATAGATTTTCAAGGTTTCAGACTCTTCTAGCCATCATTTCCGACGGCGGCGACGACGAAATCCACGTGGAAAAGCTTGTGGCGATTGGAGGGCTGATTAGACCGGATGTGGTGGCGACTGTACGGGATTTTCCTGGAATTTCAGCCGAAAAAATCGACAATTTCAGGCTTTCCAGCTAATGGAGCGTCAAAAAGTGCGAGAATTGATCGTTCCCGCGTCGGAAATTCGCCAAAAAGCGCGAATTTTCGAGGATTTTCAAGAAAAATCGATATTCGACTGGAAGAGTGAATGGGAATTGAGGAGGGGGAAAAGAAAAAGAAGAGGGATGGAGAAGTATCGAGAGACGCAGACAAGACGAAGCTTTGTGGAGGTGGCTTTTTTTTGGAATTTTTGAAATTTTCAATTTTTTTTAAATTCGTCACAGACTGCAAACTACAAACTACAATTCTAGCTTATTTTCAAATTCTCTAAAATTCAAAAAATCTGAATTTCCGAATTTTAAAAAATTTTTCAAATAGACTTTTCCAAAAAATTGTTTTTTTATTTTTTAAAAATTCCTCACCGACTACAAACTACAGACTACAGACTACAAACTCCAAACTACAAGTCTAGCTATTTTTAAATTTTTGAAGTTCAAAAAATTCAATTTTTTGAATTTCAAAAGAATTTTTAAAGTAGTCTGTATTTTGTAGTCTGTAGTTTGTAGTTCGTAGTTTGTATTCCGTAGTTTGTAGTCTGTAGTCTGTATTCAGTAGTTCGTAGTCTGTATTTTGTAGTTTGTAGTCTGTAGTTTGTAGTTCGTAGTTTGTATTCAGTAGTTCGTAGTCTGCATTTTGTAGTTTGTAGTTCGTAGTCTGTAGTTTGTAGTTCGTAGTCTGTATTCTGTAGTTTGTAGTATGTAGTTCGTAGTTTGTAGTTTGTAGTCTGAAAAATTCAAATTTTAGACAATTTTCGAAAATTCGAATTTCAGCATTTTCACATTTTTGAATCTTTATTTAAAAATTTTTAAAAAATTTTTAAAAATTAAAAAATTAAAAAAAAAAATTTTTTAATGAAATTTTTTTTTAATTCTCAAAAACTACAAACTACAATTCTAGCCAATTTTCTCCACATTTTTCCAGGTCGAACATGCGAAAAAGAAGGCGACTTTCCAATTCTTCTACCCAAACATCCACTATTGCCCTTGTCGATTCTTCCAGAAATCGGTGCTGGAAGCTCAGACCGATTGGATATGTGTCCACATTTTGGCTTATCATTTTTCTCGGAAATTCGAAAAAATCGAGAAAATCGATTGTAAAATCGAGATTATCGAGAATTTGAGCAAGATTTTGGTGCGATCTGTTCTTTAGAATTGGGATTAATTGATTAATTGATTTTTAATAAAAATTAGAAAAACATTTTTTCGGTCCAAAGAAGTCCTAAAAGTAAGACTATCAAACAAGAAATCCTGAAAAAATTAAAAAAAATTTTTTTTTTTTAATTTTCAATTTTTTGTTGAGAACTTCAAAAAATGTCGATTTTTGCAATTTTTAGTTTTTTTTAGAAATTCAAGACTTTCAATTTTTGGAAAAATTCGAAAAATTCAGAATTTTCGAAATTTCGAAAGTTGAAAAAAAAACGCGGGAAATTCAGAATTTTCAGCCTATTTTTGAGCAATTTTGATGCACAAAACGCGCTGAAATTTATCAATTTTCAGTCAAAAGTGGCCTTTTCTGGCGCTTTTAAGTCAAAAATTGGGGTTGCTTGACATTTTTAGAGCCAAAATCGGTCATTTTTGAGCGATTTTAGTGCCGAAAAACGCTGAAATTTATGATTTTCGAATTTTTTTTTCTGAATTTCTAAACTTCTAAAATTTCTAATTTTAGTTTTTCAAAAATTGAAAATTTTTGCACATTTTTAAAGCCCAAATCCGGTAATTTTTTGAAGCACTTTTCAATGATTTTCAGCACGAAAATTGCCTTTTTTTTCAAAAACGCGCCACAGGCACGCCAGACAGGCCAATTTCAGTCAATTTTCGATGCTTTTTTAGGGATTTTCAGCCAAAATTTAAAAAAAAATTTTCCGACGAAATTCATATTTGATTAACAATGATTTTAAAAATGTGAACAAAACAAGAGAAAAGAGCCAACAGTAACAATTGTTTAATGAATTCGAAAAAAGATCATTTTTGAGCGATTTTAATGGAGAAATAGCTGAAATTTAGCATTTTCAGCGAAAAAACAAAAAAGAGATTTTAATAATTCTCAGACGAAATTTGAGCCGAAAATTCCTATTAAATTTGAAAATCATAATTTTTTTAAGCCAAATTTCAGCGTTTTTAAGCGATTTTAGATCATTTTTGAGCCAAAAAGCAGCCAAAATCGACCGTTTTCCGAGATTTCGACTCTGAGAACGCTGAAAAAATTTGTTTTGCAAAAAAGAATGTTTTACGGATTTCTGGGTCATTTTTGAACGATTTTAGCCTAGAAAAAGCCAAATAATTCGAATTTTGAGGCAGAAAGAGCTGAAATTAATGATTTTTAAGGCATTTTTCCATAATTTTCAGTTCAAAAATTTTGGAAATTTTTCAGACAATTCATATTTGATTAACAATAAAAAGATGAACAAGGACAACAGTAACAATTGTTTAAAAAATTCAAAAAAAAAGGTCATTTTTGAGCGATTTTAATGGAGAAAAAGCTGAAATTTAGCATTTTCAGGGCATTTTTCCTGGATTTTCAGCTCCTCAAATCACACGACTTCCTTTGACGACCTCCTTCACGGATCGTTTCTCGACAACCTTCGACTTGAGACTCGTCTTCAGCTTCTTCGCCTTCGTTCCACCGATCGGAAGCATGTTTCTTCGCTGCAAACTCTTCATTCGATCGTCCAACACGTGTCCTTGCGGCTTGATTTGTCGCAAATTGCCAGTCAGCTCCTCTTTCAGCAAGAACGGATCCTCCGCCTCAACAAACGCGCCACGTCCGAGCTTCTGTCGTTTCGTGAGCTTATTCAACAGCTTCTTCTTCTTGCGAGCCTCCGATTCCACGTGGCGTTGCTTCTCCTCCTCGTCGAGCTCTTTGTGCAGTTGTTTCGTGCTGGAAATTGGCGTTAATTAATTAATGGTCAATTAAAGTTTTAATTCATTTTTAATTTGGATTTAGGTGTAATTAGCCAATTAAATTTAGGTGTAATTAGCCGGATTTAGGTGTAATCAGCCAACAAAAAGTGATTTTTGAACCGTTTTTTAATTTAAAAATACATCATTTTTAATTCGGATTTTGGGTTTAATTGGCCAATTAAATCGCCTAATTACCTACCGATAGACGTTATGCGAGTCCTGTTCTCTAGCCTTCTCCTCCAATCTCTTCTTCTCGTCCTTCTCCAATCCGGCCGCCTTCGCCTTCTTCTTTTTCTGCTCCTTCGTCATTCTCTCACATGTCACTGGTCCATTTTTGACGGTCTCTTCGGTGCCTTCCTGGGTTACTGTAGTCGTTGTTTCTTCGTCGTTTTTATTGAAGTTCGGATGGATTCGAAGACCTTCAGCCATCTCCAAGAAACGCTCGTGTTCCGTGGTGACCTGCGAAATTGCCAAAATTCCATAATTAAGTAAAATTTGTAAAATTTCGGGCCGGCCCGGAAGTCCCGGTATCAAAAACTCACTGTTTTTGAGCTCTTAAAATAATTTTCTCCAATTTTTTGAAATTTTCAAAACTTGTGAAATGGCGGGCCCGCGGGCCGGGCCGGGCCTTAGAAATTCAGAAAAAAAGGCCGGCCCGTTACAAGTATGCCGAAATTCGATGATTTTTGGTTATTTTTCAGCCTTTTTCAGATTACTGTAGATGTAAAATCTGGATTTTCAAATTTTCCAATGCCCTGGAGCATCCAAATTCAATTTTTTCAACCATTTTCAGCCTTTTTTAAGATTTCCGGATAATTTTTCGAGAATTTGCGATTTTCGGGGATTCAAATTTAGCTTATTTTAGACCGATTTCTGCTAATTTTGGGGTCATTTTTAACAAAAAAAAAAAAAACTTTTTAAAAAAGTCAAAATCACATTTTTAGGCCATTTTCAGACAATTAAAAAAATCTTTTTTTTGCTGGAATCGAACCTAGATCATTTTGGACCAATTTCAGCCATTTTTGGGGGCATTTTCAGTCAATTTTTATGGTTTTCCTTGCCGATTTTCGGTCAAAAGTAGTTGGAAAAATGGGTTTTGGCAGTTTTTTCAGATTTCTGGTTTTTAATTTTCTCGAATTTGCATTGATTTTTGGGGTAGTAAAACTGGATTTTCCTGTATTTCAAAATTCAAATTTCAGCGATTTCTCAAAGGTTTTTGCAATTTGTTTAAAATTTCAAATTAGCGGTTCTTTCCGAAAATTGAGCATTTTAAAGCTGAAAACGACTATTTTTACGCCAGAATAGACCATTTTAGGGCAAATTTTACCAATTTTCGGGCTAAAATAGACCATTTTCAGCGCATACCTGACCAATTTCGGACTGAAATCGGCCATTTTCAAGCCACAATATACAATTTTCGGACCTTACCTTCTCCCACTGCGGCTCGATTCCTCGCTTCGTCTTCTCCTCCGAATCAATCAGCCTCTGCTCCTCACCGGCGATCCGTGTGACGTATTCTTGATATTCCGAGGATTCTGGATTGTACGACGCTCCTCCCTGTGCCACTTCAACCGCCGGAAGCAGTGTCGTGATGGATTTTCCCGGCGTTTTCGGCTGCTTCTTTTTGACAACCTTCAAAAAGAGCAGTTAATTAATTTTAATTGATTTTAAGCGGACAAATCGCCCAAAATCATGGAAGACCCCATTTGAAATGCTTCAAACCTCGACGAATTTCAAAACGGCCAGCCTCTTTGAAATTGCTTATTTTTCGGGCGGTTTTTGGTCTTTTTTTTTGTCAAAAATTCCAATTTTGACAATTCAAGTTGTGAAAAATGGCTGAAAATCCGAGAATTTCGACAAAAATCGACTAAAAAAAGCACGAAAAAATAGCGATATCCAAGGGGCTGGGGTGCCTTCGGCGCGTTTTGAAATTCCTCGAGGTTTGAAGCATTTTCAGCTCATTTCAGTCGAAAATTGATCTAAAATTTACAAGAATCACTGCAAAAATGACTCAACAGCCACCGAAAAAATGGTAATCATCGAAAAATGATGAAGACTAAGTGGAAATGAGCTGAAAATCTCGAAAATACGGTTATCTTTGCCTAAAAATCGTTCAAAAACATGGAAAAACCCATTTGAAATGCTCCAAAATGACCCCAAAAAACGCTTCAAATCGAGGAATTAAAAAACGCGCCAAAGGCGCACCAGTCGCTTGGAATTCCCTCTTTTTTCGGGCGTTTTTTGGTCAATGTTTGTCTAAAATTCCAGATTTTCTAGTCATTTTTCCAATTTTGATCTTGAAAATTGTGAAAAACTCAAAAATTCTTAACTTCAAATTTTCCAAAGTTTTCAAGGGGGACTCCGGTCAAATTTTTTATTGCATTAAAATGTGTTAAAATTTATCTATTTTCCGAATATTATTGCGAAAAAATTCAAAAAAAATCCGAAATCCCCGAAAAACGCCGTCGAAAAGGAAAAAAATTCAAAAAAAGGTGCCGCAGAGGGACGAGAATTTTCAGTGAAAAACCTAGGCCACGGCGCGACTTTCTTACAGGACAATGTTTCCGGATTTTTTTCGCTTTTGTCCCCGACAGGTAAAAAACATTAAAAAACACTGTCGGCAACTTGAAAATAATGCTGTCAGGCGCCGTGGCCTAGCTTTCTCAATGCGCGGGAATTCAAATCCTCGTCCCTCGGCGGCACCTTTTTTGAATTTTTCTCATTTTCAACGGCGTTTTTTGGGGATTTCGGATTTTTTTTGAATTTTTTCGCAATAATATTCGGAAAATATATAACTTTTAACACATTTTAATGCAATAAAAATTATTGGTCGGAGTCCCCCTTTCAAAAAATCCCAAAAATCCAGGATTTCAAAAAATTGGGTAATTTGGAATTTCCGGAATTTTCAAATTCCAAAAAATTCTAATTTTTGAAAAATCTAAAAAATATAGTCCAGAATTCTCGAAAAAAAAATTCAGCCATTTTTTTCAGAAAATTTCGCAAATTTTTGAAAAAAAATAACTCAAAAACGCGCCAAAGGCACGCCAGTTTCTTGGGAATTGCTCATTATTCGGGCGTTTTTAGGTCGATTTTTGTCGAAATTTTCAGATTTTGATCTTGAAAAGTGTGAAAAATGCATTTAAAAAGACCAAAAAACGCCCGAAAATTGCAAAATTGTATAGTCTGGCGCGCCTTTGGCGCGTTTTGAAATTCCTCGATTTGAAGCGTTTTTCGGTCATTTTAGAGCATTTGAAATTGGATTTTCATGATTTTGCGCAATTTTTAGATTTAATACCTTCAAAAAGTGCTCCACCGCTTCCGGATTATCCAGCTTCTCTTTTGGAATCCGCGGCGTCAAATCTGTACTCCAGACGTCGAATTTCGGCTCCTTCTCCTGCCGTTTAGCCACTTTCTTCACCCCAGCCTTCAACTTCAGAATCGCATTGCCACGTGGCAGTTTCGCCGGCTTTTTGAGCACTTTTCCGGTGGGTTTCGGCAGGGAAACTTGCTCTTGAGTGATGTTTCTCGTGATTTTCTCCAGAGCCGCCTGCTGTTTTCGCGTTCTTTGGGGTTCTTCCGTCTTCTTGGAGGTGGGTAGACGATCGACGACAAAGATTTCCTCGTCCTTCATATCCTCCACAATTCCTCCCGTCGCTGCTTGATGAGAACGATCGTCTGGAAAGCATTTTTTGCATTTTTTTTTTTGAGATTTTACTAGAATTTTCCCGAAAATTTTCCGGTTTTTTTTCTAGAATTGCGCGCCAAAGGCGCACCAGCCACTCGAAAATTGCTCATTTTCCGGGCGTTTTTTGGTCTTTTTAAAGCCATTTTTTACACTTTTCAAGAGCAAAATCCAGAAATTTTTGACAAAAATCGAACGTCCAAAAATTGAGCGAATTCGGCTGGCGTGCCTTTGGCGCGTTTCGAAATTCCTCGATTTGATACTTCTTAGACTATTTTAGAGCACTTCAAATGGGGGTTTTTTCATGATTTTGGACGCTTTTTGATCATTTTCATGCAAAAATAACCGTATTTTCGAGATTTTCAGCTCATTTCAACTTAGTCTTCATAATTTTTCGATGATTACCATTTTTTCGGTGGCTATTGAGTCATTTTTGCACAGATTCTTGAATATTTTAGATCAATTTTCGACTAAAATGAGCTGAAAATGCTCAAACCTCGAGAAATTTCAAAACGCGCCATTTTCACATCTTTAAATGTCAAAATTGGGAAAATGACTGAAAAATCTAAAATTTTCGACAAAAATCGACCTAAAAACGCTCAAATGAGCGATTTCCAAGTGGCTGGCGTGCCTTCGGCGCGTTTTGAAATTCCTCGAAGTTTGAAGCGTTTTTGGGTCATTTTTTCGCATTTCAAATGGCTTTTTTCTTGATTTGAAGCAATTTAGGATCATTTTAAGGCGAAAAAGCACCTTATTTTTGTCATTTTTGGCTCATTTCAGCTTAGTTTTCATCTTTTTTGATAAATAACTTTTTTGGGCGGTTTTTGAGTTTTCAATTCGAATTTGTACGGAAAATTAGCTGGAAATATCAATTTTCAGCTCTATGCTCATGATTTTTTGAGAAAATTAACCAAAAATATGCTGAAAACTCCAGAAAACCCAAATACCGTAAAACCTCTAATAGAACGACACCCGGATCGTCCACTTTGAGCCTATATATCTCACTTCTTTTGAAAGATATCAAAAAGTGGTTAACTAGTAAAATGTTTATCAGGATATCAGCAATATTTTACTAGTTAGCCACTTTTTGATTTCTTTCACAGATACATTTCATGAATTTTTAGCAGAGAATTGCTAGAATAATCAATTTCCAGCAATTTTCAAACCGGAAAATCAATTTTTGAGCTCATTTTGCATGATTTCGGGCTAAAAATGGCTGGAAAACTCAATTTTCATCAATTTCTAGCTCAATTTTCGCGCTTTTTCCGCAAATTCCACTCACGAATCGCATCCTCAATATCGGTAATGTCCGTTCCCTTTCTCCAATACTTTTTGTTGTGACGCGAGCCTTTGGCAGCGCCTGTACGTTTCCCAGGTGCCATCTGAATGGAAATTAGGCTCCAATTTCAAAGAAAAAGGAAGAAAAATCACAAAAAATAGATAGAAAATCGGCTGGAAACCGAGAAAAATTTCGAAAAAAAGCGATAAAATAACGATTTTATAGGGAAGAAAGCTAGAAAAAACGGGGGAAAAATCTACGACGAACAGAAAATAAGGGAAAAATCAAAAATCGCAAAAAGAAATTATCTCCTGGCCATTCGGAAAAATCTGACGACGTTGACTTTGAGTGCCGGCCAAATGAGCTGCAGGTTTCGGCGATACCATTCTCTGCAAAAATTTCAGCAATTTTATAAAAATATTGAAAATAGCGTCTGAAAATTGATTTTTTCGGGATTTTTCAGTAGAAAAACGCATGGAAAATCGAATTTTTCAGCTAAATTTGGCACGAAATTTCGAAAAATCGCTGTAAATTTCACCTAATATTGAGAAAATCGTGAATAATGACTCAAAAACCACCGAAAAGTGTGCTAATCATGAAAATTGAATTTTTGAAGCCAAATTTTGCAGAATCCCTCAGCTGGAATGAGCTGAAAATCACAAAAATAAGCTTCTTTTTGCCTAAAAATGATTCAAAATGCCCTAAAACAGATCAAAAACGCTTCTAATCAAGGAATTCCAAAACGCGCCAAAGGCACGCCAGCCGCTTGGAAATTCGCTCATTTTTCGGGTGTTTTTCGGTCAATTTTTGTCGAAACTTTCAGTTTTTTCAGCTATTTTTCCAATCTAGTCCTTGAAAATTGCGAAAAATCGGTAAAAATCAGAAATTTTGAGAAAATAGTGGTAAATGACTCAAAAAAATACCGAAAAAGTTGACAATAAGGTGCTTTTTGCTTGAAAATGTTCAAAAATCGTCCAAAATCATTAAAAAATTCTAATAAAAATGCTCTAAAATGATCCGAAAGCTCTTCTAATCGAGGAATTTCGAAAAGCGCTGAAGGCACGCCAGCCACATGGAAATTTCTCATTTTTCGAGCGGTTTTAGGTCGATTTCCGTTTAAATTTCCAGATTTTCAGGTTGTTTCTCCGATTTTGTCTTTGAAAATTGGGAAAACTGGGCTTTAAAAATTTTTTTAATAATTAATTTTTTTCCCGAAAAACCATTTTTTTGGGGAATTTTTTCGATTTCCATGAATTTTCTGGCTATTTTAATCACGAATTCAAATTCCCGCCTAATTATCCACCCACTTATTATAAGCCATCATCGCCACATGCCGATCGTTGAGAAAATCGCGATAAAACTCGCTGAGCTCGTTCGCCGACACGTGTTCCAGCCGTCCCAACGCCTTCTGCTTCTTCTCGACGAATTCCGACTTTTGGCGATCGAACAGTTGATTGTGCTCGGCCCAAAAATCCGAATTCCACTGGTTCAGCTCTTCCCGGGCGGTGCGGTACTGCCGCTCGAGTTCCGACTCATTGTCAACGCGGCGGAGCCTTTAAAAAATTAAATTTCTAGTAAAAATTCCCAAAAAATTGAGGAAATTTGAGCGAAAATGAAGAAAAATGGGCGAAAAATATTTTTTTTCGAAAGGCTAAAAATTCGACAGAAAATTGCGCCGCGGCGTTGCAAGTCGACAGACTCCGCCCACTTTTCCGTGCCGCACCCGGAGAATTTGCAAAAAATATGCGAATTTCGTCAAATAAAACCGTTTTTCAGCGGATTTTCAGCGAATTTTCAGATTTTTTCTCACTCACATAATTTTGCGAATTTTCGAGACACTATCCGGCGGTCCAACCCAGTCGAAGCGTCGATCCATTCGCACATTAGACGATGAGGAGGAAAGAGAAGACATATCTGAAGTGAAAATTGGCAAAAAATTGGGAAAAAATTGGACAAAAATAGGGGTTTTCTTGGTGAAAAACCGAGATTTTAAGCTTGAAAAATTAAGAAAATTCGAAAAAATTGGGCAAAAAGTATTTTTTTTTCATCAACAAATTGAGTAAATTAACAAAAAAGCAAAAATAAAAGAAAATCAATAATTTATATCACAATCCTTCCGAATTTTCCAACGATTTCCGAATCAATTTGAACATTCGATCATATTCCGACATATTGTGACTGCAAAAAAAATTTTTTAATGCGAAAATTCAGAAAATCCTAAAAAATCATTTTAGAGCGATTTTTTGTGATTTCTGAGGTGAAAAACGCTGAAAATGGTGCTGAAATTCATACAAATCGATCTGGAAAGGTGAAAAATTGGAAAAAAAATGTTTCCTCTTTTTTTTAAAAACCGAATTTCCAGCTTTTTTCCAACTTTCTAGACTGGAAAAATCATGATTTTTACGATGTTCAGCATGATTTTTCGCTATTTTCAGGCTAAAATTCGTAAAACCCCCAAAAAATCGGACTGGAAAGTTGGAAAATTCGGAAAAAAAATTTTTTTTTCGAAATTTTTAATTTTTTCCAACTTTCTAGACTGAAAATTCACGATTTTTGCGATTATCAGCATAATTTTTCATTTTTTTTTCAGGCTAAAATATGTGAAAATCGCAAAAAAGAGTTTTCGGCAGAGTTCGGCCAGCGCGGCGCCTCCTAGGCCATGTCGATTTACGAGAGGGGAAAGCGGCGCTTTTAAAGGAATTTTCAAGAAATTTTAATTTTTTTCCATTTTTTAAAGTTTTTCAAAATATTTTCAGGTTTCATTTTCAAATAAATATAATTTTCCAAAAAAAAAATTTTTTTTTCAAAATTTTTAAAAACTTCAAAAATACTTTATTCATTCATTAGAGATCTTGATGGGTAAAGCTATAATATTGAGAATCATTTTTAAAAATCAATAAAAAATCTAGATATCCTTAAAAATCTCGGGATGCGAGTACTCGATGCAGTAGACGTCGAAGAGATCAGCGATTTCTTGTTTTTGACGACATTTCCAGATGTCTTCCTGGAAAAAAAAGTTTTTCTCTGAGTTTAGCTTGAAAAGAGCTTCAAAATGAGCCCAAACACGGCTATATTTGAAAAAGTTTGAAATTTTGAAGTTTTCGTGGTGGGACCTTAAAAGTGTAAAAATACCGTAACTCGGCTATTTTCCGACCAAATTGAAAGTTTTTTGCAGATTTGAATACAGCGTCTTTAGAGCTTAAAATGAGTATAAACACGGCTATATTTGAAAAAGTTTGAATTTTTGAAGTTTTCGTGGTGGGACCTTAAAAGTGTAAAACTACCGTAACTCGGCTATTTTTCGAGCAAATTAAAAAATTTTTGTGATGCGAATTCAGCTTAGTTGCAGCTTCAAAATGAGCACCCACACGCTTAGGTTTGCACGATTTCGAAATTTCGTGTGCGTCGGGGTCGTGCGTCGCGTGTCTTGTCGCGTCGCGTGCCGAAAATTTAAACGAACGGATTGAAGTCGTGTTTATACTCATTTTAATGCTTTTAATGTGGTAAGGTCAAAAATCAAACTTTCATCAAAATCCAATGACAAAACGAGGAAAGCTACAGTAATCCGAAATTTTCAGTTAACATGAGCAATCATGTAAAACTACCGTAACTCGGCTATTTTTCGACAAAATTGATAAATTTTAATAGATTCTCAGTCGGCTTGGTTAGAGCTTCAAAACGAGCCTAAACATGCCTATATTCGAAACAATTCAAATTTTCGAATTTTTGGGACCACCCCAAAAATTTTCAAAATTCAAGTTTTTCAAACATGGTTGTATTTAGGCTCATTTTGAAGCTCTAAACAAGCTAAACTCAAATGTGCAAAAATTTTTAGATTTGGTAGAAGAATAGCTGAGTTACGGTAGTGTTACACTTTTCGGGTCCCACCACGAAAATTCGAAAACTTTCAAACATAGTCATGATTATACTCATTTTGAAGCTCTAAAAAAGCTTAATTCAAAACTGCGCAAATTTTCAGATTTGGTAAAAGAATAGCTGAGTTACGGTAGTTTTACACTTTTTGGGTCCCACCACGAAAATTCGAAAACTTTCAAACATAGTCATGATTATACTCATTTTGAAGCTCTAAAAAAGCTAAATTCAAAACTGCGCAAATTTTCAGATTTGGTAAAAGAATAGCTGAGTTACGGTAGTTTTACACTTTTTGGGTCCCACCACGAAAATTCGAAAACTTTCAAACATAGTCATGATTAGACTCATTTTGAAGATCAAAACAAGCGAAATTCAAATCTGAAAAAATGTTTCGATTTGATATAAAAATCGCTGAGTTACGGTAGTTTTACATTTTTCAGGTCCCACGACGAAAATCTAGAAATGTTCGTGATGGGACCCAAAGTTCTTCAAATATAGTCGTGTTTATACTCATTTTGAAGCTCTTGACGTGCCATTTTCAAAAATGAACTTCAAATCCAATGAGCTCAGGAAAATAAATCACCTTGATCCAATTATTGATTCTCAGCATCAGGGACAGTCTGCCCGAGTAGTTGGGCATTCTCCATTCGTCCACATAAAAGTCGTGAAGATCGTCAGCCAGTTTTTTCTCGAATTTCTCACAAGTTTCGGCAATTTTTCCACTGAATCGCTGTCCGGCATAGTGGAAACACGCTTGACAAATCATAAAAGAGAGCTCAGCGTCGGATGGCTTCAAATCGACCATATAATCGACCAATTTGTACAGAAAACTGTTTTCCGTGTTGTCGATGAAGCTGAAAATTTGAATTTCTTGTTCTAAAAATTTGGTTTAAAACGCTCAAAAATCGATTGGAAATCCTCAAAGAGTTAGATGAGAGAGATTTTTTTGTAAAATTTTTTTTGTAAAACAAATTTGGTTTCCAGATTTTGAAACTTATAATTTCGAATGTATCACCTTCAGAGCTTTGAAATGAGCCTAAACATGCCTATATTCGCATAATTTTGATTTTTCGGAATTTTGGTGGTGGGACCCAAACTTTCAAAAAATTCAAATCTCTTCGAATACAGTCATGTTTATACTCATTTTGAAGCTTTTAATGTGGAAAATGCAACAATACCAGTTTTGTGTTTCAAAACTGAACTTTTACAAAGTTATGGTCATTTTACAACATTGCTCTTGTTTCGCCTCAAATATTCAAACTACCGTAACTCGGCTATTTTTTGGCCAAACTCAAAAATTTTTGCAGATTTAAATTTGGCTTGTGTAGAGCTTGGAAATAAGTATAAACAAGACTATATTTGAAACATTTTGAAAATTTCCCTATTTTGGGTCCCACTACGAAAATCGCCAAAAATCGACATTTTCAAACCTAGTCGTGTTTATATTTATTTTGAAGCTCTCAACGTTTCAAACTCAAATATCCCACTCACTGTTGCATCTGCTCATTACTGTACTTTGTACACCACGAATAGTCAAACTCGATTTTCGTCAGGTCCATTACAGTATACTCCGACTCGTGGCTAATCAGTAAAAGTTGATCTTCGCAAACTTTTCGTCGTTTTCCGTTCGCCGCGGTGGCCAATTTGTACAGTCTGGACCATACATGCCACATGGCTTGCATCATTTCGAGCTGAAACAAAATTTCAGAAAAAAAAAAAATTTCTTTTCAAAATTTTTACCTTCGTCTCCGTTTCCAGTTCAGTAAACTCGTTGTAATAGGAAAACCAGCTGGTGGCTTTTAAAAAATCCTGCTCAAAAAACGATAGCACTTCTTCTTTGCCATATTTGGTGACCAGCTTCACTGGTCCCGAAGTATGAGATTTTTCCATATTTTGTAATGCTTCTGCCAACTTTAAAAGGTTCGTTTTGCCTTGGAGCGGCGTTTCACTTCCCTGAAAATTGTATTTTCAAATTTATTAGGTCTAGAGCTTTGAAATGAGCCCAAACACGACTATAATTGCTTGATTTTGATTTTTTTGGAAATTTTTCGTGGTGGGACCCAAAATTTTGAAAAATTCCAAATTATGCAAATCTAGTCATGTTTATACTCATTTTGAAGCTCTAAACAAGCCAAATTCAAATATGCTACAATTTTTCAATTTGGTCAAAAAATAGCCGAGTTACGGTAGTTTTACACTTTCTGGATCACACCACGAAAACTTCAAAATTTCAAAATTATGCAGTAACTCTGCTAATTTAGGTCTGATTTTTAGCCCATAAAATTTTCTATCCAATAAGCCAGAAATTTCGAAAATTGGATAAAAATGAAGAAAGTTAAGAGGTGTTTTCGAAAATTGGTGAAAAAATGAGCCCAAAAATGTTGAGTCTACAGTAACTCTGCTAATTTAGGTCCGATTTTTGTGAAAAATGAATTTTCAGAATTGTCACATTTAGAGCTTTGAAATGAGCCTAAACTCGGCTATAATTGCATGATTTTGATTTTTTTTTTCTGGAAGATTCGTGGTGGGACCCAAAATTTTGAAAATTTCAAAACAATTTTCAAATATAGTCATGATTATACTCATTTTGAAGCACTAAACAAGCCAAAATGGAATCTGTACAAATTTTCCTATTCCGTCCAATAACATTCGAGTTAAGGTAATTTGACCATTTTTCATCAAAAATGAGCAATAATCTAAAACTACCGTAACTCGGCTGGTTTTCGATTTTTCTCTCTGAAATTTTTATAGTTTTGTTGAGCTTGTTAAGAGCTCAAAAACGAGTCTAAACTTGGCTATCTTTGAATAGAATCAGAGTTTTTGGGAGATTTAAAAAAATTTTTTTCAACAAACCTCCACAAAAATTTTTGTCGCCTTCTTCATGAGATCATTACAATCGATGAGATCCTTTTTGACTTGTACTTTCTCCGGCTTCACAAAAATCACACAGTGTGGGCGGCCCAGAAAACATTCCATGCTCTGAAATTTTTTTTACATTTAAAACTACTGTAACTCAGCTATTTTTTGGCAAAATTTGAAAATTTTTGCAGATTTGAATTTGGCCTGTTTAGAGCTTCAAAATGAGTATAAACATGACTAGGTTTGAAAAAATTTGAAAATTTGAAAATTTTCGTGGTGGGACCCAACATTTCGAAAAACTCAAAAGTTTTCAAATATAGCCATGTTTATACTCATTTTGAAGCTCCAAACAAGCAAAACTTAAATCTGCAAATCATTTTCCAGTTTGCACAAAAAATAAGGAAGTTACGGTAGTTTTTCGTCAAAACCAACCTTTGGAACTTCCGATCCTTTGAACTTGGTGCTGATCGGATCGCGGTCGAATTGAAAGTCTTAAAATTGAAGTTTCCGGGTTACTGTAGTTTTCAGATTACTGTACTTGTCGTGTTCATTCCAACTTGATAGCATTTTTGTAGTCTACAGTATTTACAATCGAACCATCCGTTATTATTCACCAGCGACTGACATTTGCCACCCTTTTTGCACGCTTTCACATTCGTTTTGCACGCATCGGCACGTCTGAAAATAAATTTAGTCATAAAATTTGAATTTGGGTCGTCGAAAGCTTCAAAATGAGCCTAAACACGACTATATTTGCATAATTTTGAAATTTTGAAGTTTTCGTGGTGAGACCCAGAAAGTGTAAAACTACCGTAACTCGGCTATTTTTTGACCAAATTGAAAAATTGTAGCATATTTGAATTTGGCTTGTTTAGAGCTTCAAAATGAGTATAAACATGACTAGATTTGCATAATTTGGAATTTTTCAAAACTTTGGGTCCCACCACGAATCTTCCAAAAAAAATCAAAATCATGCAATTATAGCCGAGTTTAGGCTCATTTCAAAGCTCTAAATGTGACAATTCTGAAAATTCATTTTTCACAAAAATCGGACCTAAATTAGCAGAGTTACTGTAGACTCAACATTTTTGGGCTTATTTTTTTACCAATTTTCGAAAACACCTCTTAACTTTCTTCATTTTTATCGAATTTTTGAAATTTTTGGCTTATTAGATAGAAAATTTTATGGGCTTTAAAATGATAGTAAATTCACCTATAAAATGCTGCACATGCTCTACAGGCGATTGCTCCAAAATGCTTGCCCTTGGCCGGTTGGTCACAAACAGAACAAGTCAGGTCCCCAGATTCGTCCTGTGACGATGACGGCGAATCGCTGTTGGGCATTTTGTCTGAAATTTGAAATTTTCAGATGTAAATAACAAAAAATGGCTGAAAAATTCCATAAAAAATTTTTTTCAAAACAAAACTTTTTTTTAAAAAATTTTTTTCCAAAATTTTTTTTGCAATTTTCGAAAACAATAACACTGGGTGGGCAGAGTTTTCTCGAAGGAAAAATGCGATATCAGGATTATCAAGTGATCATTTTGGAATCCTCCTACATGTTATGCATCTGACTAATTGAATTTTTCGGGATTTTAGGATTTTCGGAAAAATGTAATCTTGGATTTTTAGAGATTTTTAAAGATTTCCGTCTGCCTGGGAGGAGAAAAATACTTTTTCAGACGTCATCATGAATTTTTGAACTACACAGAATTTTTAGAAATTTAGAATTCATAAGAAATTCAGAAATTCAGAAATTCAGAAATTCAGAATCTAAGAATCTAAGAATCTAAGAATCTAAGAATCTAAGAATCTAAGAATCTAAGAATCTAAGAATCTAAGAATCTAAGAATCTAAGAATCTAAGAATCTAAGAATCTAAGAATCTAAGAATCTAAGAATCTAAGAATCTAAGAATCTAAGAATCTAAGAATCTAAGAATCTAAGAATCTAAGAATCTAAGAATCTAAGAATCTAAGAATCTAAGAATCTAAGAATCTAAGAATCTAAGAATCTAAGAATCTAAGAATCTAAGAATCTAAGAATCTAAGAATCTAAGAATCTAAGAATCTAAGAATCTAAGAATCTAAGAATCTAAGAATCTAAGAATCTAAGAATCTAAGAATCTAAGAATCTAAGAATCTAAGAATCTAAGAATCTAAGAATCTAAGAATCTAAGAATCTAAGAATCTAAGAATCTAAGAATCTAAGAATCTAAGAATCTAAGAATCTAAGAATCTAAGAATCTAAGAATCTAAGAATCTAAGAATCTAAGAATCTAAGAATCTAAGAATCTAAGAATCTAAGAATCTAAGAATCTAAGAATCTAAGAATCTAAGAATCTAAGAATCTAAGAATCTAAGAATCTAAGAATCTAAGAATCTAAGAATCTAAGAATCTAAGAATCTAAGAATCTAAGAATCTAAGAATCTAAGAATCTAAGAATCTAAGAATCTACAGAATCTAAGAATCTAAGCAATCTAAGAATCCAAGAATCTAAGAATCTAAG